>NC_081322.1:34489030-34721530 GCF_026419965.1 Kogia breviceps | reverse complement strand
TTTTCAATATTAATATGTCCAGTATGAACTCATAATTTTTCTTCCTAATGCTGCCCTTTTATTGTCTTCTCCATCTCTGTCAATAGCATCACCCGCTGGCATTCCCTAACAACAACTGCAAAGGTCCTGCCCCTAGTCCTTGGTTCACTTGTCCTGAACACTTTAGAGTCAACTTCAGTTCTTTACATTCCTTTTCTCCACAACACTGACCTCCAAACAGCTGTCAATTTGTATCAGTCTACCTACAGAAAGACTCTTTCATTTCCACCCCTCCTCCTTCCCTGTTTATTTCCATTGGCATTAATGCCAGTTCAGATTGTCATATCCTGTAGCAATAGTCTCCCAGCTGGTCTTTCCACTTTTTATTCCAAATTTATAAGCTCCAAATACTGCTTCCCAGTTAATTTTCATGTAGAATAATTTCCAAAATGATACAACTCTATTAAAAAACAAATCTTCAATCACGTCTACAGGCTACATACAAACTTTTAAGCATGGAATTTGAGATCCTCTGCATTGTGCTCCAAAATACCATTCCAGGATTATGTTCCACTGCTTTTTCTCCTACTCACCAGGCTCTGGCCACTTTCCCCCCAAATCCTATATTGATTCTTACACATTTCTTTGCTCATCTTGTCCTTTAACCTGTAATTCCCTACTCTCTACTCCTCTCCACTATTCAAATCCTACACCCACCCTTCAATTCCAACTGAATTCCAATACTACCATCTAGTTGTAGTTCTCCTGATCTTTTCTTGGAGTAAATATCTAAGGTAGAGACCAGTGACTAACCCTCAGTATTCATTGTCTTGCCTGAGTTTTACTAGGAACATTGCTGCCCAGCTAATAAAACTGTACTTTCCTTCTTCCCTTGAATGCACGATTCAAAACACAATTTGAACCTCTGTAATATGAACAGAAGTGAGGTGCACAACTTCTGAGAATTCTCTTTAAGGATATTTGCCCTGTGCTCTCTTTTCCTTCTCCATCTTTGAGGAAATGGTGATGACTACAGACCATTAGAAGTCCCATGTTGAGGATCACAGATGTGCCCCAGCATCCTTGGACTGCACTCCTATAGACTGTGGAGTAAGAGGAATAAATGCTTTCTGATTCAAGGCACTGTATTTTTAGCTGTCTTTGTCAGACAAGCTTAACCAGTCAGTACTTGAATGACTCAGGTGCCCTTCTCTTTTTTACATATCTATAGCACTAAGAGCTTCAGGTCATACCTATGATAGCCTGGCTTCTTCATTATAAATTAATTTACCTATCTTCCCTCTTCTATTAATTGTAAATGAGTACATGCAAATACAGTTTCTGATTTATCATGTGTCTCCTACAAATTTTCTAGCATGAGGCTTTAAACCTAGTGGGCATCTGATGCATATTTCAGTTATTCTGATGCCTTTTTGCCTCTCCTCTTACTCTTTTGCAATTTCTGGCCAAGCATCTAAAATGATAATCCTCCTATTTCTCTACACCTAATACCTCCTTAACTCTAAGCTTCCATCTCTGTAAAAGTCTTTTTGAATCCATTGTCTTTTTTCCTTAAGACTATCACTTAATCATTTTTCAGCTTCTACTAAAATTCTTACTGAACACCAGCCCTTTGATATCTTCTCTTTTAACTTCTGTGATATGTGCTCCTGGTTATTTGCTCTCTGCCCCACTAACAGGAGATCCCTTTTGGCTAAATCTTGGCTCTCAGATCTTTCCTCCCTCTTTAATGACCTAACACACTCATGGCTTTAACTCCTGTGCTGATAATTAGAAAACCCTCTTAATTTATAGCCATATTTTCACTCAAAGTATTTCCATTCATCTTTGTAGATTCCTACTGAGCCAGCTCACCATTACCTCATACAGAAAATTATTAAAACGAAACCCAACAATTTCTTCCATACTAGCTCTCCTTAACAATTTTTTCCATTCTAAAATGATATAGCACTTCTCTGAGTTCTTGAGACTTAAATCTTCTTTTAATCTCCTTCCTTAAATACAAACAACAAATGTGATATGTTTAAGCCATATGAACTTTTGTTTTATAATGCCTCTTTGTTTTATCCCATCCACGCACTTTCATTTCAGTTCTGAATTGTGGATTTTAGAACTCAATTCTTACTTGCTTCCCGTTTTCTCTATTTTGTTTTGCAAACTATCTTCACATTAAGTTTTGTACCATGAACACGCCTTCTCTAGAACCGATCAATTCTATTAGCTACTGAATCAGGTTTAACATTCTATGCCTCTGAATTTCAACGTTCTATATAATATGTCTCAATGTTTTTAACCTTATTCAAACTATTCTGTAGACTGGCCAACTGTCTCACTCTGTCTGTGTTTATGCTGTTCCTACTAAGTGAAAAATCCTCTTCCTTTCAGTTGGTTCACCCACCTCACGTTTATTCTACTCCTTTCTGAAATTCCATAGTGCTTACTTTCCTCCCAAAGCTTACTTTTTTCAAATCTCTGTTTATTACCTATTGCCTTGTGCTCCACTACTGGCATTTCGTATACTAATTTTGTATTCGCAAAATTTTATGATGCCCTTTACATAGGCTTTTTATCTTTATAATTATCATTATTAATATATTTGTATGACTTTCGTGCCTAAAAATTACGTTAACAGGATGACTACAGGTATGAGGACTATAAAACTTGAGTTACAGCCATATGTATATTTTGTATTTGGTGACATATCGCTAAATCTCTGAGCTGAAGGTTTATTTCTAAAGAAGAAGAAGAAAAAAAGTAAGCATGAGAGATAATATATGCAAAGCATTTTGCAAACTATGCAGTGCTATACAAATGTTAGCTACAAGAGCATAATCTAAAGACTTCTTACTCTAGAGACTTATATCAAGAAAATAATCTAGGAAATATATGAAATAATCTGCTCATTGAGGAAATACTTTTTACTGTATTATGCAAAATTTAACATTTATTTGAACATTTTCTCATAGCAGAGGCAAACTACATCTGGTTTTTATACTATTACAAATTATTTTGAGCCAAGGAGCTATATACTTTCACACATTTGAACACTATTTTCTTGCTGCCTCCTTAAGCTGCAATGACCTTCCTACAAAGGAAAGGAATTTTAATTCAATCTAAGTTGATATCTTCATCATCATTATTATATCATAATAATCCTCAGCTTTCATCAGCATCATAAATTTAAAAAAAAGTCTTGTTTGAAAATTTACCAGTAGTAACTGTGATACTCTGAATTTTCTGCTCTTCTTTACTCTGCTTAATTTAGTTGACACAGCAATTCTTCACCTCATTTTAAATATGGGGTTTAACTGGTTGTAATAGAGGAATTGAACAGCTTTCTAATGGAATTAGTCTTAAACAAAGTAGACATAACCATTTCCAAAATCAAGTATAAACAAACATTTCAGTATGAAAAATACAAAGCTTTTTAGCACTATATACTATTTACATATTGACTATGGTTTTGTTTTTCCTTTCATGGGTATATAATTAAACTGAGGCTGTAATAACAAATGACCTCTTACTACTTTTCAATTTAAGTGCTAAAGTAATTTAAAAATCTAAAATTTGATATTCAAATTTTCAATATTATTTCTTTTATTTGTGGGGAGAATACATTATTTTAAATATTGATCCAAAGGTTTATACATTTTATTGAATAAAATATTATACAATTCTTAAGAGAACATAAAATTGTCCTTCCAAATAAGAAAGGTTACAGCATCCAAATTTGTTCTTTTTTTTTTTTTAAATAATCAAGTGACAGGTGATGCTGACTGGATTGTTTAGGGGAGAAACGAGAAGCAAGTAAGTGCTACATAAAAAAATAATCCATATACATTAAAACCCTTCACAGAATAACTATAAGCCATGTTTTCAACCACAATTCTGGATTTTTCCAAGAATCGCCCTCCACTTCAGCCAGGTTCAACTGTTCACTACACTTAAAGGATATAATTTAATGATACGTTTAAATGACATACTTGGTCAGAATAGGTGATCCGGCTAGGTTAGTGATAATACGGGTTAGCATGTAGCCACCGGTGTGTTTGGCACTTACTTGAGAAGCAGAACATGGAAGTGGATGTTATAACTATCCCCAGCACAAAAACAAATAGCCAGAAATGAGAGGATGTTTCTAGAAATTAGATCTAAATGGACTGAGAGTTACAAGGGTCACTCTATTTCTAGGAGATGAAGGTACTATTAGTTTAATTCAGGAATGCCCTAAGGAGAGCTATCTATAAGAGCTCTCATACTTGCGCAGAAAGCAGATTAAAATCCAGGAAAGAAAGGGATGAAGCATGCATATTCTTTTGAAATTATGCTGTTTTGAAGACATCTCTGGTGGAAGCGGACAAACTGTGGGAACTTCTAAAGTCTCTGAAAGGCAGAGTTGTCTTCTACTAAAAGAAGAGTTTAAAACAAAGAACCAATTGAGTTACCCCAGATGAGATAAATAAGAACTATTAGAAATGAAATATAGAATTAATAACAATAATATCCTTTGCATCATACTTGCCAATTATAAAAGCAAATGTAGCTATATTATCTCATTTTGAACTGCAACAAATGACCGGAGATAAGAACAATATTATTATTATTAAAAGCTGAGATTTAGATAGATCGGGGATCTGCCCAAGATCACACAGAAGGCTAGAGCAAGATGCGCAAGCAAGTCCCTTTGATCTCATTTTGCAGTGTTCAATCATTATCATTCCCCATAAAAAAAGGAAAAGGGAATTCCTATGTTCTAATTCAGTTCCCTGTGACAGAAGAATATTATTTGCAGTTTCTCTACTCTCAAGTCAATGAGGAATTGCTTGATTTTCACTAGGGATAGAAAAAGACTTTGTTTCATCACTTTTTAGCATACTTATATCTTGTACCCTGTAAAGTCAATTCTTGCACACTGAGAGCATTCAAAAAGTAAGATTTGGTTAATGCCTTGATGTCATTGGAATACAAAAAGTATTCCCAAATTTTTCAGCAAAAGATCACATTTTGATTAACAAATGCATTAAATACCATCTGATTTCTATTCCGAAATATTGCAGAATGTCAGTTTTAAAATTTAACCACCATAACAAGCCTGATAATATAAATATTATAAATGTTAAAATTCAATAATATATGCATAGATATGAAATCCTTAAGGGATGTTCAAATTCACCTGAAGTTTAAACTATTTTTACCATATTATCTTTGCTCTGTATTTTGCCATCACCACCTGAATTCTAACTATTTTGCACATGGAATATAATATTGCTTCTCTAACACTGTCAGGAAAAGTTATCTCTTTGAATCCATGAAGAAATGCTAAAAGCAAGAGCCTCAGCAGTATCACAGTATCTTTGAGATGAAATAAATAAAGTTAAAGGAATTTAATTCAACATATTGGATGAAGAAAAAAAACTTTCTAGGGTAGACTGCTTATTTTTCAAAATTATTTATTTTTAATTAACTTTGATTTCAGAAAATTGTCAAGAAGTAACTTTAAAATATTTTTATGTGCCTATTAAAAACCATGATCGAAGATAATGCCATACAACCTTGGGAAATGCACCGTGTCAAAGCTGGTATTCAGGTTCTCTTCCTAACACCTGTACAAAACACAGGGGTTCCTGACAAGAAACCTCTGTAGAAATGCCCTTGTCATTCTAAAGTTTAACCTGTCCGGTTATCTTTTATGGTTCTGAAAGTCTAATAAGTGGAGACAGTTTCCTCAAGTACTAAAAGCTTTAACTCCATAGCAAACAAAACAGTGGTGTCTTAGCAGCAGGCTTCACCAACAATCAAAACTGATTCTGAGCAACTGCTTTATCTACTTCTATTTGGCTAGTATCGTTTTACCTTTAGGTTTTTTGTTTGTGTGATTGATTTTTACTTTCTGAATCTTTACTACCAAACAGATTCTAAATACTACCCTTAGCCAGAAAATTTGTTTTGTGATCATTCCAAATAAACAGTTTATATAACATAAATAACACTTTCTTTTCAGAAATAAGGATGATTGATATTCTGTAGCAGTTGATACTATACATTTTATGTTGATAGTTATCAATAACATATATCCTGAAATAGTTCCTATTGTTCAGTAAATTAAATTTAAAATTTGTTTTACTTTAAAAAGTGATTGTGTGTGCTTTAGAATATGAGTTATACAAGCTCATATTGGAATTTTTTCACACACACACACTATATTTTTTTTACAAGAGATAAATAAACTGACACCAAGCATTGTAAATGGATGACCACAACAAAAGCAACAATGACTGCGATTACCAAACACGAAACACACTCATACTATGTCATAATATTGACATTCAGTCCAGTAATCCTCCACTGTAACAGCTCCTTTACTTTGTAGTGAAAATTGATTTGTATATTTTTTGCCTCTGAGTCCTTGTGGGATTTTTTTTTTAATTCAAACAGAAAGTCACAAAAATTATAATCATCCTCATCAGTTCACTCAGTCTCATGTAGTTAATTTTTTTTCATCTTGATCTTTTGTTAGTACTTTTATGAATTCATCAGTTTCCATTAGAGTTCTGAAAATGCTTATTCATTCAGTTCAGCAGTATAGTCAGTTACCAGAAACCTGTACTTGGTCAGAGTCTTTTCCATGAATTTCTTGAAGATGAAACCCTTTTATAGGAACATTTTTGCAAAAAATGTTTTTTTAATTGAGCATACATTAAGTACTTCAAGAATTAGTTTCTAAGGAAAAGACTTCCATAGTTATAATTAATTTTAGTTACCTTCCAAATCATTAATGAGCAGGATATTAGTTAGGGCTGTATTGTGTTTTCTATGCTCAGATGTAAAAGGTTTCATAATGTAAAATGATGTGGTGAGGTTTTGAAATTGGATGGAGTTAAACTATGGTTAAGAAAGAAATGAAAGGAACAAAACATTTGCAAATCATTATTATATAAACTAGGAAATAATATGAGTGTGCAATTCAGAAAGATGATTTGAAAAAAATAAACACAATTGAACATAAATATATTTAGTTCAATTAAATATAGCTCAGGGATTAAGAATTACCTGTCGTTCATACACTCATGATCCTCTGTGCAGTCATTATTATCCGTATAACTGTAAAACTCGCCCTGTGCTCTTTTATCGGTATAGTCCTTTGCTGACTGAATTAACTTGAACATCTATGTATCTGAATCACACTTAAATCTCATCAGCTCTCCATCCTGTATTTCCAGCTGCCTATGAGAGAGTTCCACCTGGATGTATAGCCATACCTCAAACTCAGCACGACTAAAATCAAATTGGTCATCCTCCCCATACCAGACCAACCCAATGTCTATAGTCAACCAATTCTGCAAATAATCTAGGCATTTTCCAAAGATTGAGATGAGAGTTCTTGAAGTCACCTGCCTTTCCTTCAGTGTCTGGATTCAGTATATCGTCAAGGTTTATTGTATTTTCCTTCAAAATAATTCTTGAATTTGCCCTTTCATTCCCATTTTGCAATCTCCTTATTACTATAATTTTAGCTTAGGCTTTTTTTTAAATCTCTAATCCAACAAGTCTTCCTGTCTTTTGATTCTCCCAACACTATCTCTCTTGTCCATCCTACATATGACTACCAGGCAAATCTTCCTGGACTTTAATACTGTTAATTCTGTCATGAAAACCTACAAGAAATCAATATTGCTTTCCAATCAACTCCAACTTTTTCTGCTCAATTTTCAAAGCTTTAGAAAGCTGAGTTATCTCACTATGTTTCCTGCTATACCCCAACAAAAATCTATTCAAATAAACCAATAAATATCTCATACATGGCATTCATATTAATCTCCACCTTTCTGTTAATGCTTTTCCTTACAGCTGAAATATTCCATTGTAGTCCAGTAATTAGTATCCTACTTATATTTTAAAGCATAATTTACTTATTCGACACTAAGCCCTTTCACAGGAGAAGATACACCGTATTTATTTTAATCTCCACCTGAAATGCTGTCTCCATTTTCCTCTACTTAATATAGTTTCCCTCATCTTTTAAAGTCTAATTCATTTATCTGGATAATATGCTCTTTAAAAGAAGGGAGCATGTCATGTCATTTAAATTTTATATCTCCTAAAGCATTAGAACGATACTGGAAATAGAATAAGTGTTCAATAATAGTATTGTTTTATTGAGTGTGTGTGTGTGTGTGTGTATGCATGTATATATGTAATCCTTTAGCACTTTGTTCAGTGTTACTTACGATGTGTGATTATCACCACTTTAAATGTCAGATTCTGAAGAATAAGGACTTCCATTGGGTTAGATTCAAGATGAAATTGAAGGTCAATGTAAAAAATTTAATTATCTAAAAATATTTAAAAATTAAAATGTTTAAACAAACAAATCTGTTGCAAATAATGATCAACTTTAAGTTTAAAGGATGTCTAGGTTAATCTTTAATTCAATATTTCCTAAAATAATACATTCTAAGTCAGCAGCAGATACACTAAAGCTACCCAGATCTCTTTTATTACATTTACAGAAAGAGATACAATTTTTTCCCAAACTCTTTAAAACTTTAAAGAAAATTTTATGTATATTTATAGGTCTTTCCCTCATTCAATACAGAGGGTGCTTCTCTACTTCACACTACATTAAACTAGTAACTGAAATATTTATAAGATACTGCAACAGGGTGCAAAACTTTATGTATATTAACTCCTCAGAGAATCAGAAGTCATTATTCAACATCATACTCTGCAACTCTAGAAGTATGCTATAGATTATTTAAACAAAGTTTAAGAAAAATCTTAAAAATTAACTTGTCACTTTGCATCTAATTTTATCACTTCAATTTTATTATTCACAAATATTTTGCCCATCAAATATGGACAAATCCATGAAGGCTTTAAATTTAAAATATATTTCATATACATAATAATATATGTGTATAGACACTGTTGAACAAATAGAGAGATTAAGAAATAATTCTCAAGAAATGTTTTCCATTAGCGTTCTTATCTGTAACCATCTCTGTCTCTTATCTTTCATCCTCAATTTCTTAATCTGTAGAGTGAGGAGGTTGCCCCTGGTCATCACTATAGCTTCTTTCAATATTAATATTCCAGAATTTCATTATTCTTTCAAAAATATGTCCATTACTTTACTGACTACCTATTTGTACCATATTTATATGAGTAATTATTCAAATAGGACAAGTAGGACATGTTTTAAATATATAAGTAAATCCTTGTAAAACTTTATAAAATAATGCAATTAAAGCACATCTCTTTCAACATGCATATTTAAATTACGATTTTAAAACATAGCTGTATAAATTTGCCCTTGGTAAGAACTTTGAAAACTGTCATTCTCAGAGCATAATTTAATGCCAATTTGTCATTTACTACTTCCTATTGTATTTTAGGGGACTAGAAAACTGGTTTAGCTTGCAAAAATTTTTATTGTGACCAAAGTATAGTCATTTTCCTTTGTTTACTTAGTGGATATATAGATAGATACAGAACTATCTGCAAATATCAATAGATATGGAGATATATATTTATGAAATAAACAACTACAATAATGAAAGGTTTTTAATCAAATACAGATCGAGACTCTACTGATGAAATATAATAATTAATTAGGCTTAAACACTTGACCTATATGTAAAGAGACAAATGGTTTTGGGGCTGTGGAAGGAGCCCACATTGGTAGGAACGGGGAGGTTGTAGTTAAAGCATTTTGCTGTAGCTCCAGCCTCCTGATTGACATTAATTATTCCTTCTACCTTCCTCTCTATCTTCCTTGTATGTTCAGTGCCCCCAGGCTGGCTCTGATTTTTCCAGATATAGTTTATCCTCTCCTTTCCAGCTCATGTCTTCTTTGCTTACTATATCCCTGTCAGAAGACAAAACACCCTTCACATTGAAATGGTAGCGACAAGAAAGCAAAAACACAAATACAGTGATTGGCTGCTTCTCTGTAAGGGACCACTACACTTACACGTGAAGTAAATCCTCTAAAGGGTAAAACAATCATTAGCCACATAGTGTGTGTGTGTGTGTGTTGTATGTCTGTAGTATTTTACTATGACTCTCTTTAGTTACGGTCATCCAATCATTTTGCTAGCATGTCTACAACTTTTTTAAAAAATAAATTTTTTTAGTTTTGGCTGCGTTGGGTCTTTGTTGCTGTGCATGGGCTTTCTCTAGTTGCGGCAAGTGGGGGCTACTCTTCGTTGTGGTGCACAGGCTTCTCATTGCGGTGGCTTCTCTTGTTACAGAGCACAGGCTCAGTAGTTGTGCTGCACTGGCTTAGTTGCTCTGCGGCATGTGGGATCTTCCCAGACCAGGGATTGAACCCCTGTCCCCTGCACTGGCAGGCAGATTCTTAACTGCGCCACCAGGGAAGTCCCCTACAGCATTCTTTAGCCCACTACTCCATCTTATTTGTTTTAACTTCAAGATAAATGGTAAAATCTATTATTTAAAAGGCAAGCCTGGGTAGTTACTGTAATTTTTACAAAATGAAGAAAAGGAATACATCTGAAAGTCATGATTTCAATATACAACATGTTCAAATATACAATATGATTAGAGCTATGTGCCTTACTTATAAATACATGCTACATATTTATCACCAAAAAAAACCTCACAAAATTACAAACTGCTTAACTCGATTCTAGTTGATGACATTCCATCTTTATCTATTTAGCTTCTATCTATCTCTTAACACTTTAAGGCAGGAAGAATAAATTTTGTCTGTTATGTTTTCACGTAAGGCCAAAACAAAGTAAACATTAGATTAGCTTGGATTTTGCACCTGGTTAAATTATTTTATGCTCTAATGCATGAATCACTAATATGTTTAGAGCTTTTACTTTCACTGTAAAACAGATTGCCTTTGATTCAATTAAAATTCCTTTTCATAAATATGAATAAAAAATTCCTTATTTTAAAATAAAGATAGTTAAGAATTTAGGACTAGAAGTACGTAGCCACATTGATTCACAGCCACTGTGAGATTACCCGAATGCTACAAAAAATAAGGATACACTTAATAATGGATTTGTATGTACATGGTGGCTTAGAAAACTTAAAATACTAATGATATACCTTGTTATATAGTTTGAATATAAAGAAGTAAAATAGCATTTGGCGTATTTACTTAATGCCAGAAAATAATTATTGCCTTAGATTATTTTATTAACATTGGAACAAGCTCTAAATATGATGATATTCTATTGTTTGGACACAGGTATTTTATAAATTTGACATATTTAGAAGGTGGATTATCTTTCTAATTACTTTCACACACATGACATAATGAGAACTTCATCATTAATAAATAGCTTTGTACCAGTGTTTAAAAATTTACCTGTAGCCCACCCCATCACTCAATCTACCTGTTCAACAAAGCTTGCTTTCTGTTTTGGAAATTATAGTAAGCTAAACTGATTTGGAAGATCACATATGGGTTTCTACTATTAATATTTTTGTAATCTATTCAAAGTATGGCCATGCAATTATTTTAATGATTTCTTAGAATCTGCACCAGTTGTAAACAGGAAGGACAAATTCACATTACAGACATGTTTTTTGTTTGGTCAAAACCATGCCTTAAACATTTTCTTAAATTTGAAACTAGGATTGTCCAGCCTTGTTCCCTAAAATCATTTTCTTTCAACTGTACCATCAGAAAATAACTACCTATGTCTATTTTTATACTTAAATATTTATTTTAGTTCTATTATATTTTATCTCTGCATCTTTATCAATGCAAGGTTTGTTGTTAGAAATGTTATAGAAAATACAACCCCATATAATTAGATGAATTTTATGTAAAGCCAATCTTTACTCTGTTACCACCTATCCTGTATGTGATATTTGACTTACTTTGTGGGCAAAGGAAGCAGCTTTAACTTCTCCAACTGTATGCTAGAATTAAAAACCTGGGGTCAGGAAGGCAAAATAGAGTACTAGTTACCTTTAACTAAGAAAGCATGTATTTAAAGAACATTTTATATTTTAAAAGGTCCATAAATTATCCCAGAATTTCTGTCTTAGTCAGTCAACCAATTAAACTGAAAACCATGACAGATAAATTTATAGGGAAATTGTAAAGTAGCTTCTAAAAGTTATCTAACATTTATTCAGATTAACATAAAATACAGAAAAGTAGATGATTCAAAGACCTGCAGTTTTATGGCACAAAAGTAGATTAGTAGACAGAAGTAGTAAACATTAATAGTAGATTAGTAACCATTTACTAAAATTTAAATCAAGTTATGAATTCTCTATGACTTTAACCTATGAAATTATTTTCATTTATATTAGTTCCTTCTATGTTAGATACAAAATTTCAGAATACAGTTAATAAGTTTAAGCAAAACTTACAATATTTTCTAAATGTACTGTTGTTTCCACCAAAGAAATTTCCTAATCACTTGGATTTTAAAAATGCCATAAGAATTATACTGGTCAAGAGTCCTGAAATGACCATTTATTCACAATATCTCAACTTATTTATAATGGTTTTGAGTGCAAAGAGTGACTTATATACTTTATAAACTTTATATTGGATTGATATTAGCTATGTGTTCTCAAAATTCTATTTCTATTTTAATCAGTATTTTTTCTGTCACTGCTTCTTATATTGTATTTATATAATTAAGAGTTGTTTTATCATGCAATTAAGAATTAAGAATTGTTTTTAACTTCTGGTCAGTGATAGTGAATATATATGCATATGCATGTATATATGTATGTATATGAGTAAAACATAGTTTATATATTTCCAAAAATGCATTTCTTCCGCATTTTTATTCATTTAAATATATTTACTTATCCTAAGCCAATAAAATAGGAAATATGCTCATGAAAGAAGGCCAAGTAGTCCATCTGTGTCTGTTCACTTATCTGAACTATCAGTTCTTTAATTTCTCAAAATATTTTGTATCTCAAGCTCGACTGTCTGTTTTGTCAAATAGACTGTTCCAACTTCTTCTAGCAGTAAATACCTTTTTTTTTTTTTTTTTCTAAATCCCAAGTGAACTTGTTTAACAAAAAACTATCTTCCTCCCTCAGCATCCAAAAATTCTCCTTTCACTCTGAAATCATCTTAGTATATAGTTTTTCATTTAATCAAACTTGAAAAATAAAAGTTCTACCTTTTTATTTCTGAAATAGTTTAAGTATAGTCACTGGCAGGTAATCTCAAATAAATATATATTAGAAATTACGAATGGGAACTACTTAAAGAAATATATTATTCATATTGTGATTTATATGGCTAATATTTATTGATAAATTGATGGACGTAGAAAGAGACAGAGAGGTTTGATAGATAAAGGTGGAAATAACTTTCAGACAATGAAAAGATCATTGAACAACAAAAAATCAGTGTATTATTATTTAGAACCTATTCTGAATTTATATAATTTCAATCTTGTTATAAATTATGACCATAGACTTAATATTAGGATACATGCCATCTTATGATCATAAAGTAAATAAATGATATATTTTCATTGTTTCTAAAAAACAAATGAACAACACTTGGTCTAAATCTGAGAAACTGTAGCTGCCATTTATGAAGCTTTTATCTAACAGCACATTATATTTGAAATCGGCTAAGACCTAATATTTTCCATTAACTGTAAATGAGAGTGTGTAAGAGGAGCTAGAAGACTGCAGAGAAAAGATTAAATGAGTAAATGTCTTGCAGGATGGACCATATAATCCTTTATAATTGCATTCATTTTAAGATGAGCCATTCAAAATTGCTACCTGTCCAACCTGCATAAGATGAGCAAACTAGAAGCATGTAGATAAAGATTGCTCCTTTTCCCTAGGCAGGCCATTTTAATATCACTATAGCTGAGTTTTAGACAGATTTTTAAATGGAAGGAATTTTTTAAAATTACATAATAAAACTTAAAATTTTCACATTCATTATTTTACTTTTAAAAATCAGTATATTAAAAATGGAAGCAATTATTAAAATAATTTTTAAAACTGTAAATATCAATTAATACAAGTAATATTGTCATAAACTGCCATTAAATAGATGTGATGGAAACTTATCTTTTCATATCAGCAAAATGAGTGCTGATAATAATTCCTTGAGGAATCAGGAGCATGAATGCTCAGTCTGGTATAGGTTATTTCATCAATATATATAGAATGTATATGATAAAGACAAAAAATTTTAATGAACTTACACACTAAAGCAATGCTTTGCACCTTTGATTCAGCAAATTAATTGACTGCTATTAATGGAGAACATGTAATAAGAGACAAGGTACGATTAAAAGAATAAAAATGGCCAAAAATGTTTGGAAATTGCTGAGCTAAGCTAACATAATCTGATTTTTTTTTAATTGCAAGTCTTTTCAGAGCCTTTAATTTGTTAATAGTGAATCTCTAAGAGGAGGATCTAGTACATAGTTGTCCTGAACTTATTTGATCATAGAACTCGCTTGGGTTCATTTTTTACCCTCTAGAAGCAGCTTAGCATCTAATATTTTGTATTATACCTTATAATATGGTATAATTCATTTATATAGTGTGTATGAAGCCTACACATTTTTATTAGGCTCCAACTTCTTCATTGTTTTAGAAAAGCTGGGGAAAGCATTGATGTGGTATAATATTCCATATCAAGAATAAACCAGAGCTATTTTCTACAGGATTGAAAATTTATATTTTTATAGCATCATTTAATATATTAGGGTAACAATTCATGCTTCTAACACAAAGCTAATTTTGTAAATTCTTGTCTCAAGAATATAGGCCAGGACCAGAAAGAAAATACAGACCTCTAAAACGTGAAATATTTACACTTACTTTTCATACATTTTAAAACAAGCTTCATTAACTTGTTTTAAAGAAAATGCCAGTTTAAAATAATAAAACAGGAAGGAAGTAGTCAGGCTGCTTAGAGGCAGACACCCTGATAACAGATGAGAAAGAGAAAGAAAACTTCAGAATTTGAAACTTGAAATAAGAAATTTGAGAGAATTTCATGTGTGACCAAATGATGCTTCGCAATTTAATAATCCCTGTGGAAGACACAATTACATAGCCAATAACATCTTTCTTACTTACAAAAGAACTGAGGTGGCAGTATACTCAGATAAAAGAAATTCACATATGCAGGTTCTTTTGCAGGCAGGAATATCCAACTAAAATAATTCTAGCCAATAAAATGTAGACAGAGGAATCATTTCCTTTCTGAATTAAAAGGCAATGTCTTTTGTCTTTTGCCATTTTTTTCCTACTGTCTTCCTTCCTGGGATACAAATGTGATGCCTGATATTGCCATGACCATCTTGCAATCATGAGGATGGAAGCTTCAGTCTAAAAATAGTGTAGCACAGAGATAGAAGGTACCAAGTTCCTTGATACCACCTTCAGCAGCTGTTTCAATCTTGCCCTGCTTAAGGCTCCATTAGAACAATAATCCCCCTATTTATTTTCATAACTGTTTCATCAGATTTCCTATTAACCACAGGTGAAACTATTCCTATTAACACAGGTTTGAACCTATTACTAAACTTTCAGAGGACATTATTGATGTTTATAATATTGTTACTGAATCATCTTAGAAAATTTATCCTTTTAGAGTTTTTGATTAAAAATTATAAGCAAGGAAGACCATTTCATGATTAAATATTTTCCATGTAAAGAGTTAAAGTTTCCTAATATGATGATAAAATCACAATAATTCAGAAAACCTCAGCATTCACCATAACATTCCATGAGATTGTCATATAGCTAATGTTTTCCTCAGTGTATTTTCTCTTTTATTTTAATATGCAGTTGACTTCAAGAAATTATGCAAATTGTTTAGATATCAAATTATTTTCATCAGTGAAAGGATAAATTGGTATTGACTTTAAGTTTAGAATTACTAAAAGGTTCTAATTGTATTAATAAAAACCCAACCCTTAACTTTTGCTTTTACAGCTTTATAACCTTGCTGTTATCGTCCATATATTTTTCTGATGCACCTTGCATATCTGTATAAGCACATTCCACCTGGACAAGCTGCTATTCACGTTTTTTTTTTTTTTTTTTTTTTGCTATTCACTTTTATGACCTATACTTTTCCCATCATTTCAACATGGTATATACTAGCAGTATGCTGGAGCCAACGCACAATGACTTGTGAGAGCCGATTTTACACCTACTTCCCAACTCCATGCTCAGTGAGACTCCATTGGTAGCTTAATATTAGCCATAGTGGTAGTATTTAATACCATGAAAATTGGCAATTACCACAAATCAAAGGCTCTCTCATTGTCATAGTCAGTTATCAAACAATTACTGTCACACCACTGAACAATACACATCATTCATGTTAAAATTTTATGCCTTACATTGTTCATTAATTAACTGTGGAACTGTTTAATTGGTAGCTTTAATACCAGAAAGTCACCAGATTTACATAGAGTGAAGCACAAGGATTATCTGTACATGAATGCTACAATAATATGCTATTGAACATATTATTTAGTAGATCTAAATGGATTGGGAGGGCTTAATGAGATGGTAACAATGATCAGTTCCAGTAATTTGTAATTTATTCATGACAAATTTAAATTGTGAAATTGTGATCAATTTTTATTTAAAAATAGAATCTTAAGAAAAACTAAATATCACTATCAGCTACAAATGGTTAACTAGAAACAATGTCTTCAAAATGTAGGACTTCCTACTGATTCCCATTAAAATTTATATTTGATGTAGGAAATTAACTTCAACAATAGGCTGATTTCAAATTCTTGTGACCTACTCTTATCCTAAGAAATATTTTTTTAATAAAATTAAGTCTTAATGGTATACTACAATTTATTTAAGTTTTAAACTAGCTCAGATTATTTTTATTGAATGGAATAAAAAAGTCCTTATTATAATCTTCTCTAGGTTATTTTAAGATTTCTGAAGGAAAGGCATTATTTTGGTTGCCATAAAATCCAGACTTAATTTTACAAATGTAAAATAAAAAATATACATTTCTACACTTAAACCTGGAATCTATTTTTTATACTATACAATGGCTTTTCTGCAGTCTCATTAAATAATTGCTAATACCATTTTTTAAAAAACACTCAATTGTCCAATCAAATTAAATTAAGAGTGGCTTTAAATTGAGAATAAAAAGGAAAATGTCCAAGATATCAACATTGCATCAGAAAGTATAAGTTTGTCCTATCAATAATTTCTTACCAATATAGCTATTTGTTTGCAAGTGAAGTAACAAATATTAAAAAGTAGTTATTTTAAAATCAATATGAGCATAATTTACATTTGAAAGAATTCTCTCTTAGACTTACAGATCAGGAGCAAGTGTTTAGCTTGCAACACACTTGCTAAGGATTTTAAAAGTAGTAAGTCCAGTATTAAAAGGCTCAAGGAAGACTTTCTCAGATCAGTCAGGTGGTCATGTGGTTTCTAATACTGGAAAATGAAACAGACTATGCTTTTTAAAAATATGGACACTCAGTCAGTAAATGAGGTTATCAACAAGAACTAACAAGAACTTGAAGCTAGCATTGAAAAGGTAGCATTTGATTTTCTAAGCATCATTTGGACATTTAAATTGATTTAGCTAATATGCAAATATCTGGATTATATAAAAATAGCAAATAAGGTACCATAAACATGCAAGGCTCATAAGGCTTTTTATCCTCATTGAATTTTTAATTTTAATAAAGTTTCACAGGGTTAATGACTTGTGGGCTTTCTTTTCTTCAGGTAAATATCTTTTGAAATTATACTCTATTGTACCAACTATATCAATAAAATATTTTAAAATTAAGTGTATGCACCATATATGCAGTTTAGTATCTAAAACAACTGAAGTATGTTTGGAAAGCATTCACTATTTTTGTTTGCAGCTCAAATATCTGAATTAAGAAATATCAACATAAATATTTTAAATTTTTGGCAGAAGGAAGACTTAAAACATTATAAAATAATGTTTATAAAATATAAAAGCATATTATAAATATATTATTAAAATATCTTCCTAATTAAAAACTTTTGAAGCCCTAATTGAAAATTGAAGTAATATGAAAATTTTGAAATCAGCATGTTTCCCTGAATGCAATTTGCTTTTGCATCTCCTTCCACAAGCAAAATGTTCACTATTTTCAATTTATTTTTGTAAAATCACCTTAGTAATATCAGTTTCCAAAACATATCTTCAGTCAGTCTAGTGAATTGCTAAACTTATATTTAACACACCTCCCAGCACCCCCATTTTCAGTACCAATAATAGTAAGGGAAGCAGGGAAACACTTACCTAATTTTATTATGTTAAAATAATATTCAGGTGCATATTCTGAACCAACTTAGATGACAGTTGTAGCCCTATTCTGTTTATAAATTTTATCATGCCAGTAACATTCAAAACCTACAATTTCACCTTTGCTTCAAATATCAAGTCCATTAATTTAATGGGGAAATCTATTTTAAAGTCATTCACCTCATTTTGTCATCTCAGGAGTAGTCAGACAGGGCACGTGACCATGGGTAATGTTTTAAAATAATTAATTTAGGGTTAAACATCTCTTGTAAATAATAGCAGGAAACTAAGTTATATCCAGGCCGGGGGTGGAAGGGGAGTGGTAATGACCTTTTATATTTGTTATAAAATATTGAAACTAAAATTCCGTTTTAATTCAAGGTAAATTAGATAAAATAGAAAGAATTACCATAGTTTTAAAATGCAGATGTGTATTAATAAGGTTTTTTTGGTCATAAAAGTTGTCGGGTTAGTTTCTGGGCTTCCAAACAAAATTTCAAAACTAGGTATAAAATCAACATATTTCTAACACACATAACATCACATTTTTATGGTGTCCCTTAGTATGCATGGCTAAGTAAAAATATTTAAAACTATAGGTGTTGAAAACCAACACGATACTTTGTATTGTCATTTGTTTTACTAATCCTATTTATATATAAAATAGATGCTTTCAAGCTCTTTCCATCCAAATATCATATTGAAATTTCTGTTGCTATTTAGAGAGCAATGATATTTTGTCCTAAAAAATATGTACATATATATACCCAACAGGATTGATATGAAAACAATTCAACTTGAATGATGTAATTATGTAATGGAATGTAAAAAATTATAGCAATTAAGGTGTTGTGACATGCTGTAATGAATGAAGTTACACTGGTTGATGACACTATATCTCCTACTCATTAATTATTTGGATAGAGTGCATTATGTTACATAGCATGAAGAAATAAAGTCATAAATTACCACTAAAAATTACATCCATACATTTTCATTTAATACTGATATTTCTCCCACATCCATAAGTTATTTTAAAAAATCAAAACAATGTCAATAGCATCTTTAGGAAAATCTCACAATGTGGTTCAATTCTTTTACTATATACAGCTAGTAATTTGCAGGGGAAGAAAGTTAGCATTTCTAGAGAGTAAGTTTATAAGGTAAATCTGCACATGTATGGCTTGTGTCTCCTGCTTAGATGCCCAAGTGAATGGAAATATTTTTTAAGCTTTCTTATTTGCAATTTTAAAGAGAAAGACACACTTCTTAAGCGTAGCTAATTAGGGTGATACTTTTAAGCAGTCACCTGTTATTATAAAGCAATATACCACTAACACGTAGTACAAATATTAACTATAGCATTATTAAATATTTTTTAAAAGTAGCCGACGTATTTTTTTTCTGATATCTTAGAAGGAAAAGGTGGAAGATGAATTTAATGTGATAGTCAAAAAGAACCAAATGATAGAAGTTCCTTTTCTAAGTCTGTTTTCTGTTTACTTATAAATCTGTTTTTTTTTCTTAAGAACAAACTTCTTCCCTAAAATAAGTTAGAATTTTAAAAGTGTAACAATAATAGCATTAAACAAAGGGTAAACATCTCTAATCTCATTTGTGAGAGGTATGGGAGCAGGGGTGATGTATACCTGTTCATTCCTTAAACCATAAAAATAGTTACTGAAAAAAGCTAATAAATTAGTCTCTTCATGGTTTTCAAATTAACCTGGCTATTGTTGACATGCAGTATATATTAGTTTTCTTCCTTTCCTCTCTCAATTACTTCCTTCACATGACCCGCCAGCCCACTACAAGACTACATAGGAAAACATCAATCAGAAAGAACTCTTACACTAAAGAATTGACAGCAAAGGGACAGATTTATCCAAATAAAAATGTTACTAATTTAGGCACCATGCTTATGATTAAAGGAAAAAAAATGATCTACTTCCTCTATATTTCTTAAGACAACTACCTTTTTGAGCACAGTACTCTCAATCATTGTACAAACATATATAGAAAGAAAGAAACAGACCCCTAGAGAATCTTTCTTTACTCATTATCTTTGTTTCACTGGCTTCCTGCACAGACTCCACTGTTTCAAGGTGTATGTAGAAGCTTTGGTCTCTTTTGACTAGACACTGTAGATTAAAATATTTTATAAAGAACATTGTTAAATTATTTTTAAAAGACACCGACTTTCTTGGGACAGTTTCAGATTGTGAAGACCTTTCTTAAGTGGCTGAGAAAACCCCCCAAAGTCCAAGGGGACAATTGGAAAGAGAGAAGTGCAATTTTTTTTGATAATTAACACAGACAAAACAAGCTGGGATGATAGTTTCTTACAAATAATTCACAGTCCTCTGCAGTTATGGGAGAAGTAGCTACCGAGAAATTGCAAAATATTGAAGAGTAAGTGCATCACTTGGTGAAATTCTGGGTTCTTTTTATCTTGTTGGTTCTTTTTTAAGAGTCACCTCAAAGAATTTCTTTCCAATGGTCAAAAAAAAAAAAAAAGGAAAAGTAAGCAAAGAAAAATAAAAAGAGAAACAAGCCATTCACAGTATTATTCTTGTCCAATTAGCTTTTCAATCAATTAGCTTTTCGAATTAGCTAATGAGAAATGTACAAGAGACATGGTAGCAACTGCCAAAGAGCCACCACACTCCTTTTCCAAATCTTTCAAAGAAAAAAATTTCTTACAATGTACTGCTTCTCATCAGGAAGTGTGCATGTATGAGTGTGTGTGTGTGTGTGTGTGTGTAAAATATAACTACATGTTCCATAAAGGATTCATTAAGAACAGAGGTGTGCCATTTTTTGGTAGAAAATATAATAATTTAATAAAATTAAACTTCAAGTTTTTAGCATTCTCAAGTTTCTTAATGTGACTCTATATACTATAATTTATTAAAATTAGTTTCTGTGATTTACTGAGCTAGGCATTGTGGAACTTCTAAATTGAAACAAATAATCATAGAGTGACCATAGTTCTCAGAAGCTCATTGGCCAAGATATTTATTGAATGGACACACTTGCAATGACTGGACAGAGGAAGCTATCTTGCTTCTAGGAGTCTTTGAATTCAATTCAGTGATGGAAGCAAGTAAAGGCACAGAGGCAAAAAAATTATCCATAGGATACAAAAAATAAAAATGGGCTATCAAACTTCTGTTTTTACATTTGTACTTAATTTTGTCCTAATAATCAGAAACATTTTTATGTGGAAAAATAATTTGGAAAGAGATGTGGAGACTTTTAAAAGATACTCAAGCATAATTATCTTTAAAATAAAATGTTGGGCTTCCCTGGTGGCGCAGTGGTTGAGAGTCTGCCTGCCAATGCAGGGGACACGGGTTCGTGCCCTGGTCCGGGAAGATCCCATATGCTGCCGAGCGGCTGAGCCCGTGAGCCATGGCCGCTGAGCCTGCGCGTCCGGAGCCTGTGCTCCACAACGAGAGAGGCCACAACAGTGAGAGGCCCGCGTACGGCAAAAAATAAATAAATAAATAAATTAAATAAAATAAAATGTCAAGAAGCATTTGATTACAGATTACCAAAAAATCACTTTAACTTTAAATTGTCTTTGTCTTACTCAGTTTTTATCATATCTTTTATTCTTGTAAATGTTTAGCATAATTATAAAATTGAGAAGTGGAATATGTTTATTTTCTCTTATGATGACTGAGATTATCTTCTTTCTTCTATACAGATAATTTCAGTCAAAATTTCTACTGTCTCAATTGTCTAGATACCATATTCACCATAGTTGACAATAAGTCACTGAGTCAACTTAGTTTCAATTGGTTTGGTTCTACCAATTACAAAAACTAAGAATTTTTTCTGGGTTAGTGACTCCATTTATATTTTCAACCATGAATATTATTGGAAGCATTAAAAATAAAGAGGTAAATTATTTTATAATGGGTTTACCAAATAGCAATTGTAAAAAAAAAATCTGTTAATATAGAAGTAGCCTCAACTCCTATGGAAATGTAATTTGAAAGTGCATTTAGTTGTGTTTTTTTGTTGTTGTTGTTTTGCGGTATGCGGGCCTCTCACTGTTGTGGCCTCTCCCGTTGTGGAGCACAGGATCTGGACGCGCAGGCCCAGCCGCTCCGCGGCATGTGGGATCTTCCCGGACCGGGGCACGAACCCGCATCCCCTGCATCGGCAGGCAGACTCTCAACCACTGCGCCACCAGGGAAGCCCTGCATTTAGTTTTATTCAATATTGACTTTTAGGTCCATAATTGAGGAATTTCTTAGTATAAACAATTATAATAATCACTTTTGTAGGTGTGAAAGGCATACTAGCAGAGAGTACTATTTCAAACCAAATTTCCATTAAATTCTAGGAAAATTTCTAAATGGGAAGAGGAATAATAGATAGGCTTCCCTGCAATATACTAGAGTTAAAAAAATAAAACATAAAAGTAAAATACATCTAAAATTATGTTATGTAAAACTGAAATGCTTTTCTAGTAATTGGTGGGAAAGTTGGTGGCAAAGGCATGAAACAAAATTGGCATTTCACTTCAATGTGACAACAGTCTTTTTGACAGCAGATTAGTTTAACATTGAACATCCCACCAAAAGGGTAATCCATTTCCAAGTGCAAAATCATTCATTGTGGCCCTTCACCATACATTAAATGTCACTCATCATTGTGATAGGAATACAAAAGCTATTGCACACTAATCAGGAGCCAAGATCAAAGCTGTTAATGCAAGCATTTTCGACATGGTTTTCTAAACTTGGTTAAACCATCAAAAACACTATGTTTAGAAGATCTTTACCTCTGAGCTCCAAGAGAAATACAGAATATTTTTGCAAGTATAAGGATTCTCAGTAAGGCAATAGCCTTGTCATCTTGTGACCGCAGACCATGTTAGAGCCAAAATTTATGTCAAGACAGGCCTGGCAGTCACTGTAATAATAAACCTCTGAGCAGATTCTAGTGAGACTGTCCCTTGCTCCCCTGCAACCTAATCCAATAATATAATAGATGATATTCTAATATCTTAAAAACCAGGCAAAGCAATTCAATGCAAGATCATACAAGAAATTCCTATATTCTTTTTAACTTAGAAAAACTAATCTTATGTATATAACACATTGAGTATCCTTGATTTGCTATTCTTGCTAAGAAAGCCAGGTTGGTCAAAATTTCTTGTCTTCTTTTACTCTTTCTCCTATATTTGGCATAGTCATTTGTTCATTTAAGTAATCTAAGAAATTTCTGTAATAATTTATTACTACCAAATTTGGTATAGTAGTATTTTTCTTCTCCAGAGTTTATTTGTATTTAATTTTTAAATGCCAATCTCAAAATAAAATATGCAAAGTTCTTATATGCTTAGTGAATAATTATTAAGTTACATCAATCCTGTTGGAGGGAAATGTGTATACCATTATTCCTTTCTTTTAAGTTCGACCTTCAGTTATTCATCTTTGTATATCAAACTACTAAGGACCTTAGACCAAAATTTACATGCTAAATTTCAAAACAGCTCTGGTTGTCTTGGTGACACCTATGTCTAAAAGAAAATTTAAAATTATCTAATATTATAATAAATTAAATTGACTTATTTTATAAATAGTATCTATTATATCAATATTATCTATTTTTTTAACAAAGGAAATATTTGAAGCAAGGTGAAAAATATCTCTCATTAGTGTAAAGGGTGGGTTTCCTAAATAGGCTTTTTATATGACTAATTGCCATCCCTATACTAATATACCTAGATCAAAGGAAGAAAAGAATAGAAAGAGAGGGAAAATGATTTAGGGGCATATATGATTAAGCACAAGCCCGTCATGGACAAGATTTCTTCCTAATCCTCTGTCAGCAAGAGCTATTCTTAGAATACCTAGGATAAGGCCACTCTATATCTAGAATGCAGTACCTCAGGTTCATCTTTACTCTTAAATAAGAGTTCTTAGCTAATTCAGATAAGCATGCTGATTATGTCATTATGCTATAAACAACAATGCAACTGTTTGCAAGAGTTCATGGATTATAAAACCATACCAAGACAAATAAGACAATGTATTTTTTTCTTAACACTTGCTAAAATAAATTTAGAGCATTTTCAAGTATTTCTTAGATAATCTTTTTTCTTATAAAATGAAGGTTAGGGGAAATATTAAAATGGTAACAATCATTTACTTTTAAATTTAATTTTAAAAACATATAATCTATTAATAATTATCACTTACAAATTTATCCTAAATTTAATATGGTTGATACTATGATATAGCAGATATTCAATAAGCCTCAAATCTAGTATTCTAATGATAACTAACAATCTGCCTAATGTCTTATTTCCTTTATAGCTGTATATTTCCCTTCAGTGAAATATATGTTACAAGTCATTTTTAGATAAATATATTTAAAATACATGTAATTCATTAAAAAATATTGGATAACTATAAAATATTTTCATGACTTTCATTCAAGGCCAATACATATTTGTCAGATAAACACATTGGTTATGAGTTTATTAATGAAAAAATGTATCAAGCCATGTTTGTTCTTGGATTTAA
Organism: Kogia breviceps; assembly: GCF_026419965.1. Taxonomy (NCBI): domain Eukaryota; kingdom Metazoa; phylum Chordata; class Mammalia; order Artiodactyla; family Physeteridae; genus Kogia; species Kogia breviceps. The sequence continues at coordinate 34,696,699 of NC_081322.1, read as the reverse complement.
GCATCTGGTACAATTCTCAGAACATTATAGGTAATCAGTAGATACTTGCTGAATAAATTAATGAATAGATGAGGGATATAAATTAATGTATAATACTTCATGGAATCCTAATTATTCAGTGTTCAAGAAATATTTGACTAATTGAGTGAATGATTGATGGAATAATTAAAGTGGAAACAGAAAACAAATTGAAGGTGTGGCTTGGTAGCTAAAAAGACAGAGAAGATTAATTGTAACAATAATAATTGGGACAATATTAGCTGGTGACTGAAACAAAAGTAAAGTAATGCTAATTAAAAATTTTAATGATATTTAAATCATTTACTAAATTTTAACTTTGAGAAAATTTATTTTAATTCTAAGTAGATATTACATAACTTCTTAGAATTCAATATAGTATAATATCTGATAATAAATATACATTTTGTTCTTGAAGTGGTATTATTTTAGAACTTTGTTTTCTGAATTTCAGTGAAAATAAGACAGATATCTGAGAATTTTTAAATGTAATTTGTCTTTCTTTTTTTTGTAATCATTAGGACAAAGAATATACATAAAGGAAATGCCATACTTATTCTGACATCAATAATGATGTTAATATGTTCATCCGTGATTTCTGTATGCCATAAGACATAATCTTTTTTCACAGATAAAATAAAAATGCTACATTTATTTTGAATTGATAACAAATAATCATGATGTCATTTTGGTTAGAAAAGTAATTAAGTTCTACAATTGAAATTTAGACATTTTCCTGTCATTCGCACATCATGAACTTCTTTCATGGTAGCAAGAGTTCAATACCAGGTCAGAGTGGATTTTACTTATACAAAATCATTTGGTTTTGGAGGTTCAGTTTAGAATTTAAATGGACTCTACTCAAGAAACTTTCTTTTAACCTGAGTTTTAGTGTGTTTTTTAATTTGACAATATTTATATAAGATTATAATAATGTTGAGAATTGAAGAAAATATTCTGAGGTAATCTGTAAAGAATTGATTTTTATATTACATATTACTTTACCAGGAATATATAATATTATTTATTACTTAATATAGGATATCCTATATTATTCATTATTTAATAGAATATTTGTTAATATACCCATAAATGAAGATATTAAACTTCATTTCACATCATTGAATAAGATGCTGAAATAGAATCATTTTCAGATCCATTCATTTAATCACTGACAACATTCAACAGTAATATTCTAAAATTCAAAGACCCTAAAAAATGGCACACCAGTTAATGTTATGTTCTCAGATAGAAAGACATGGATGAATTTCTTTCGTGGAAAATTAATACAGGTTATCATAATTCTACAGATATTATATTATTTGATATAAAGTGAGAGTTTTAGAAATTTTTATTAGTTAGATAAGCGCATATCCATACCACGTCTCTATTTGCTATTCTTTTAAGCTGGAAAAAAATTCATATGTTTCAGTATCTGCTGTTGAATCTAATTTTAGAAGATTTGGGCTCAGAAAATTAGAAATATCTAAAATTTCTAATTTAAATTTGAGGTAACACAATAGTCTCTGCTTAGGATCCCCTGGAAACTATTAGAACTTAATTAGCTTGATTGATGGCCACACAATTGCCTCACAACTGTCTCAGGACATGTTCCTCTAGGCTTTATTTATATCCTTCCTGAGAACTTTAGTTAATTTGATTAAGAGGGAACAGGTGTACCTGCAGACATCAAGAAATTGAACATCAGAATATTTATTTCTTTTTGTTCTGTGGGCAGGCTGTAGAGTTCTCTAGTCATTGAATTATTTAAGCTGTAATCTGTGAACTCACTTCTCTGCACACATATAATACAGGAAGGCTTGTGTTGGTCACTATAAAAAAAGATGCAGTTGGTCCAAAGATGCTCAAAAATGAGAAGGCTGTTTTATTTGTACAAGCTATGGAAAAAACTGGAGCTAAAAGTTTATGAACTTCATACTCCAAATTCTCATTTGGGGGGAAAACTCTAAATTTCAAATAAAAATGTTAACTCAATCTACCATATTGCTACAAATGTTATATGCATATATGGTTCCAATACGAATTTTCAGTCAAATACAATTGATAATTTTCTGAAGGACTCATGTGTTAATATTGAACCTATTAGGTGGAAGATTATAAATCTGTTTAACATTTATGTGTAAATGTATCAGAAATATCTATGTGTATAACTATAAAATGTAAACATATCAAAAATATTATACTACTTCTAAAATTGATTTTATTTATTTTTTAATTAAATAAACTAAGCATTTTTCACTGCTTGGAATAAAATATGACTTCATTAAAAAAAAGTTCAAGGAAGGACAAATATCCTTAGTGACAATTGATAATAAGAACCCACATAAATTAACTGAAAAACTAACCCACATATTTAATACTTAATTTTGAATTTAAGGCAAAAATATTTATATTTATACATTACAAGTATTATTATCAACATGAAAAAATTATATGTAGCATTCTAATTCATCTTGGGTTTAGAGTTTTCTGATATCTGATAGAATATAAAAATTCAAAGACTATAATGAGTATGTGACTTCCAAAGTCATTCAAGTAACAGTAGAGCTCTGAGCCCAGGGATAGTTTTAATCTCCTTAATTAAGGCAAAAATAAGCTAAAGCATATCAAAATAATCTATCTGTTGAAAATTTGGTAGTGAGGTAAGCATAAATGAAAAATGATGACAAATTTCCACTTCCAGAGTAACAATAAAGTAGCAAAAGCAACATATATATTGAGCTATATCATAGATTTTAAAAGCCATTATAAAAATATAAAAATATGTATTTTTTCACTTAGGCATTTGAGTTTCTGATGCTATGATTGAAAAATACCCTACATGTCAACACAAATAAGGCAATTTTTTGTGGTGATATATTCTGTGAACAAAAAATGACAAATTTTATGTAGCAAATCATGGTAGTCTTTTTATACTTAAAATGCTTATTTTTAACTAGCCTTTGTTTTTATAAACCTCCTTTTAAATGTTACCACTTTGCTTTTTCTTATAACTGTTTTATTAACTCAAATAAGTAAAACATAATGTTTTGCTACCTGGTTCAAGATAAATTTTCAAAATAAGGAAATAATTTTTATATCACTGTGAATTGAACTGTTTCTAGCTTCTTATTCAGAAGAGTAAACTCTACCACATTTATAGCTTACTGACACAGCCAGCATGCTTTCTGCCCAAAAAGGCATCAGAGTACATTTTAATAAGTTATATGACTCTTAAAAGTTCATTATTCTCCAGCACCCCATGGGAAATAAATAAAAAGAAAAGTAACATCGATTGTGACTTTTGACAATTATTAGTTAGAAAAAGGAGGTAACAATTGCCAAAAAAATCACAAAAGTGAGCATGTTACCTGGCTATGACAAAGAGCACACAACTGACACCCAAGTAAGCCAGCAGAATATACATCCAGATATCAGGGGAGAGAGGATTCAGGAAGGAGAAGACGCCTGGGTTTGTACCATTGGGCTTGCGGTACAAAATACTTATTCCAAGTGTCATAAAGGGCTTGGAAAAGTCGATGACCTTCTCTCGAACGTAGGTAATAGCCAGTGGAGCAACTGCCAGGTCAGCTTTCTGTAGAGAGAAACACAAAAAAGGAAAAAAAAGTGTTTTAAGTCACAACAAAGTAGTAACCATATTAAACAAAACAAAGACTTTACACTCAAGAATTGTCTCAGCAACAGTCATGTTAACACTTAAAGCATTCTTAACTCTGAAGTGAAGCATCTGATTTACTCTGCTACTCATTTCTATGAGTTTCTAGATTAACAAATCAGCAGTTATTGCACGTAGATATAGAAAGAAAAACTGTATAGGATGAAAAACATTGAAGAAACCATTGTACATTTACTACCTGTATTATTATGCTACTAAACCTGCTCATAATACTTTTAATTTAAACTTTAAAAATAATATCAATTATGATTTTATAAATACTTTGGTCAAATTGTAAATAATAATAACTACCTCAAATTATTTAGCTGATAATCGAGAAACATTTATTTTTCTGGTTTTAAAACTACAGAGCACAGTTAAAATGTTTTATTCTTTAAATAGTTAACACTGTGAAAATCCTCTTTTAATGTGATTTTGTTTACTGCCCCTGAATTTTGTTACTATCTCTGTAATTTGTTTTATATTATTTAAAGAAAATCCTTGCAGTCTTGCCTAAATCGCATTAGGAAATTAGTTTTTCAATTGTCACAAAGTTGCTAATTTTCCAGGTAGCTTAAATATGTTAAATTACTAATGCTTTTCACTCGCCATGTTTTAACCATCTGTCAGGGATGAACTTAAGCTCTAACAGATTGAAATAAATAATTACAATATTTTGAAGTAACAAAGGCATCTATTCCAACCTATAATAGGAATCTGTATTTCTGTATTTCTTTTATTTTTATAAACATATGGAGCTTTCAGAGAATATACGGAAATGCTCATCTTAAAGAACTACAGAAAGATGTACAACAGAATGAAATTGGTCCTTGGGTTTCCCTGGTGGCACAGTGGTTAAGAATCCACTTGCCGATGCAGTGGATATGGGTTCAAGCCCTGCTCCAAGAAGATGCCACATGCTGTGGAGCAACTAAGCCCGTGCGCCACAACTACTGAGCCCACGTGCCACAACTACTGAAGCCTGCATGCCTAGAGCCTGTGCTCTACAACAAGAGAAGCCACCGCAATGAGAAGCCCATGCACCGCAACAAAGAGTAGCCCCCACTCACCGCAACTAGAGAAAGCCCGTGCACAGCAACGAAGACCCAATGCCGCCAAAAATAAATAAATAAATAAAATAAATTTATTTTTTTAAAAAAGAATGAAATTGGTCCTCTACTGTTTCCTTGTCTCAGGGATTGTTGGAGGACTTAAGGAAGAACCTTCTCTGAGAGGCTAAGTTTGTTGACAATATTATTCTGAGTATGCGTTTGTGTGCATTTGTATGTTGCGGTTGGTTGGTGGTGGCAGATGCTTGGATAGAATATCTTTGAGAGTAGCAATGGACAGAGAAAGATATTTCCTAACAACCAGCAAGGAAAAACAAATCTTCAGGGTCCTGGCAAGAGTACAATCATATTTCACGTTCATAAGTCAAGGAATGTCAATTTAACAATAATATTTGTTCATGCTATTTGAGCATTTGCTATGTAATAGGCATTGTGCTAAGAACGTTACTTGAATTGTTACATTTAATTCTTACACAATACTACTGTTATTCCCATTTTTAGATAAGGAAACTGAAACCACAGAAGTTAAAAACTTGTACATTGTCATAGAACTAATTGAGCATTGGAACCAAGGACATAAACCTAAGCTTTTGGAATCTATACCTAGAACTAAACATGTCATGCATCTCAGAAACCAGAAATGGAATCATGGAGACATCATTCATTCATTCATTCATTCATGTAGAATGAATGTAGAGATGGAAAGGGAAATATATAGAAGCAAGGGCAGGAATTGATAGATTATAGTCTCAGAATTTAGATGGTCAGGTGCAGAGTTCATGCAAATAGAGCATTTTCAACAAAGGGGAGATGTTTTGAAAAAGTAAACAAGTTTGTTAGGGAAGGAAAGTGATAATATAAGAAACAAGGATTCCAAGTTAAAAAAAAAAGGAAAAAATAGAGTGGTGGTTTGCTCCTGTTTTGGTGGTTGAATTCAGCATAGTTTATCATGTGCCACTTAACTTTGTAACCAACCCTCCTCCTAGTCACATGGAAAGCAAAATTTCACCACATATAAAACATGTCAGTGAGTATGCTTTAAACTGGTAAAGTACTTTTAAATTCATAATATATATCAGCAAAAGTGAGGAAACAATTCAAGTAACATATATTAAAGCAAAACTACTATATTATTCCAAAAATGTTGTTCTACAGGCATATATTAATAGAATTGACTAAACATACATCAAATTTCAAAATTTACTTAGCATTGCCTAAAAAAGTTATATTCTAATTATTAAAGGGAAATATATATATATAGTATGCTTTCAATTATAAAAGAAATTAGTCATTTGAAACAAAAGATATAAACCCACACTTTTAACCATTTAATTTAAAAAAGGTACAGAGACTGCCCGAAGCAGAGAGGAGCAGATACATTTCAGGAGACCACCTAATCTCCTGAATTCCATCAAGGCAGAGAAAGTGCTGGCTCTCTTCAGCTCCTGGATTAGGCCCTGAGGCTGCAGAGAATAACTCAGAATAAAAATGGAGGTAATTCTAAGTGGGAGATCCACATGTGCATTTTGGAGTGCTAGATATTCTGTGTTCCTTGAACTAATGTTGGACTTTGTCCTGGTGCAGAGAAGAAAGTGACATTTCAGGCTGAAATTACTAGACACCTCCAGGAAGTAGAGAAGGTAAAAGAAACCCAGGGAGAAGAACTGCCCTCAGACCAGTGTGTTAAACCTTGGAGCAACCATGAGATTAGGAGTTTCCTACAAGAATGGGAACTCCTTGAAAGTGAAGAGTTAAAGAAGAATTATCACATAGCATCAAGAATAATTGCCAGGAATCTCAAGCAAAGGGGCATAAATAAGAGCAGGAGAAAATGTCTCCAGATGCTAATAAACATGCGGGACTTATATTGGACCGTCCATGAAGCCAACCAGAGACCAAGGAGTGAACCCTTGCCATGTCCTTATGGAGAGGCCCTTCACAGGATCCTAGAACACAGAAGGGAGAACAAGGACTTCTCAGGTTTGTCTCTTATATTCATCTTCATGGTTATTTAGTAAGTGGCATCAGCTGGCACAGACGTCGCACTGTCTCCTGAGAAGGGCAGCATGGTGGGACTGGTCCCTGCCCACAGGTTACCCCTGCACACAGCACAAAAGACTTGATGTTCTGAACATCCACCTGCTCCTCTCTCCTATTTCTCCTCTTTGTCACCAAAACAATGAGGGACTTTACTCATGGCCTGGTTTAGAATAGACATGGCCCCCTGGCCCAGACTAAGAAATAGGCATAGATTCAGGAGGAGGGTAGGTGATGTCCTCATGATGTCATCTCTCTCTCTCATGTCCTCCCTGTGCAGAAGTGGCTGATGTCCCACCACCTGAGTACCAGCTCCCTGCATGTGCCATCCCTGATTGCTTTGAGGAGCTGCTGTGGGCTCCCCTACATATGATCTACATAGAGGATGCTCAGGTACCCAGATGGGAGCCCTGGAACATGAACCTTCCACAGTCAAGTCCATGCCTGTTTCCTGCATTTATCCCCCTACACCCTGGCCCCCAGCAACAGTGGTCAACTCTCTCTGACACTGAGTCAAGATGGAGAACTTACAGCTGGAACCTGAATCCGTTTGATTCGAAGGACAGACAATGGACTAGCACAATTCTATACACTCATGACTTCTTTTTTTCCTAGCCCAATGTAATGAGGGAAAAAAATGTGAAAATAAATGACTGTGACCCTCAAAAAAAAAAAAAATAAAAATAAAAAAGGTATAGACTGGTGCATGTGTATAAAGGAATAAAATTAAGCAACATAAAGAACTGAGCTATCAAGCCATAAAAAAGACATAGAGTAACCCTAAATGCAAATTGCTAAGTGAACGACGTGTATAAAAAGACTACATACTATATAATTTCATACATATGGCATTCTGGAAAAGGCAAAACTATAAAGACAGTGAAAAGATCAGTGGTTTCCCAGTGTTCAGGGGAGGGGGAAAGTGAGGAATAGGTAGAGCATAGAACATTTTTAAGGCAGTGAAGCTATCTTGCATGACACTGTAATGATGGATACATGACACTATGCATTTATCAAAATCCATAAAACTGGAAAACACAAAGAATGAACCCTAATGAAAACTATGGACTTTAGCTAATTATAATGTATCAATAAATGTTCATCAATTGTAACAAATGTACTACACTAATGGAATCTGTTAATAATAAGAGAAATTGTAGGGAAAGGAGGTAGAATAGAAGAAGATATATGGAAACTCTGTTTTCTGCACAATGTTGTTATAAACCTAAAACTGCTCTTAAAAACCTATTAATTATTTTTAAATAAGAGCAGGTGGTTTTAACCACATCCCCATTAGTAGAATTCAATGTGTTATATGTTGGTTGATTAATTAATTAGAACTAGGTTGTTAACTATTAACAGTAAAACACACAAAATTTATCAAATATCAATTGTCAAAAATAAGCAGTATCTAATTGCACAGCAAGTACATTTTTAAAATCCATTTACAAAATGAGATTTATCAGGACTATCTTGCAGCAATAAAGATGAGCACTTGTTTATACATAATAGCACTATCTGTGAAGAAGATCTATCTTCATTACAAATCCATTAATAATATAATTATTTTGGAATCTAATCAAGATGTTATTATATTAAAGAGGTTTATAGTGAGAGATGTGGTATTTTCCCATGCAAATATGTTATTAAAGACAGAGCATTTGGAGTAAAGACCTTGATGGCAAAATGGAATAATCCCAGAACTTTTAAATCTATTCTTTGAAAATAGATTTAGTCACTGATCTTTTATTTTAGAGAATAAAGTATTCCTGCATTAGAAAGAGTCAGTAGTAAAAACTGATTTAAAAAAGAAACGATTTCATCAAAAGAAAAATAAGTAAGTTGTTATGTGTCACATGAATAGTATTGATACAAAGAAAAGGGAGAGCTCACTTCTACCATCAGACTGGGTCAGAGAAGACCATTCCAAACAATTATACTTGCATTACATCTTGAAGAAAGAGTCTGAGATGACAGAAGTCTGAACTGGGAGGGTGATAGTAGCAGGAAAAAAAGAATACCTTAGCAGTAGCTAGCATCAAATGGGTCTACTGTGGGCCAAGACTGTGTTGTATTCTTTGCCTATAATACTTCCATTAATTCTCACAACAGCTCAAATTTGTACTGTGATTTCCTTTTTTACAGATGAAAAAACCAGAATCATGAGAGTTTAAGGAAACTACGATCCCAAAGATGACTTAACCATATTCATTTCCCACCATTTTTCTGTACAATCATTCAAATGCATCATATTCCCCCGCCCCCAAATGATCTCCCCTTTTCTCCACTATAAGACACATCTGTAAGACACATCTTATAAATCTATAAGACACATCTCTGATTCTTTTTCTCCAATGTAGCCTTCCCTGAACATTCTGTACACATTAATTTCTCCTAAGTAAATTTTTTATGCACTTATAAACTTAACCACATAATTTAACATGTAACAGGGCTTCCCTGGTGGCGCAGTGGTTGAGAATCCGCCTGCCGATGCAGGGGATACGGGTTCGTGCCCCGGTCCGGGAAGATCCCACATGCCGCGGAGCCGCTCGGCCCGTGAGCCATGGCCTCTGAGCCTGCGCGTCCGGAGCCTGTGCTCCGCAACGGGAGAGGCCACAACAGTGAGAGGCCCACGTACCAAAAAAAAAAAAAAAAAGTAACAATACTTTATGCTGTGTTTTTTCTGAGTTTTTCACATGTAAGTCACCTAATATGATGAGAGATTTGAATGCACACATTGTTGCAACTATATTATGAGAGTATAAGCACTTTGAAGCCTGTAGGCATTCTCTTCAATCAAAGCACATATCACTGAACTGAGAAAATTGTAAAGTATTCCTCCCTGTAAATTTCACAAAGATGCCTAGGCAGCAGCTATCTTATTAATTTAATAAGCATTAATTTACTATTCTATCATTCTATGTGAAACTCTTCCAAATTGTCTTATTTAACCCTATGATCATAATCAATCTAACATCTCTAGGGTATTGGACAAAATTTGACACCAAGGAATCGCTTAGTAAATGTTTGTTGAATACAGTTTCAATTTAACTTACTAAAATGTTCAAAGAAAATTAAAAGGAAATCACTCAGAGAATTTTAAAATTAAACTTTTTTCTGATCTTGCTCTAGAAATGAGATTTATTTATACATTAATATAATTTCTAGTGAACTAACCATCTAGGGAGAACAGAATAATTCTTTTTATGGAGTTATATAGCTAATAGCGGCCCTTTGATTAAAGTCTCATTAAAGATTAAAGAAGAATGGTAAAATTTATTGGTCTAAGTTCTAATTCCCTAATATAAAAATTAGATAACAAAGCATATCTTCATGAATGGCACAATGACCGCAAATTTGATCACGTTGAGAAAACCTTTGTAATGAAGTCCTAAGAATCAAAGAACATAATGCTGTTATGTTATAGTATGTGATCTGGTCAGTGAAACATCTTATCCATATTTCTGAAAGGTCTTGCAAGTTAACAATGGAAAACCAGTTCTAAACATTGTTTTCTTTTCCATAATGTTGTGAAATGCTTAGTAAATGGGTAAAATAATTAAAGTAAGTGCATATGAATAAATTGGAATATTTTAATTGATTTAGTTAAGAAATTTAAGCTAGTTAATTATATATATTAATTTTAATATCACTTATAAGTGACAGCGCACTTTCCCAAATTCTTCACAATGTATGATGTGAACAAATGCTTTACCTCTGTGGGCACTTTCAGGGAAACACAGTTCACCTTCTGTACACATGGCATACCCGCTCCACCACTATCCTCCCAGTCATACTGCCTGGACTCTTGCAGTGACCTCTTAATTGATCCCCTGCTTTCATTCTTGCCCAGTTAGTGTGTGTTTTTCATCCAAAGACCAGAAAGGTCTTTTTAGGCACATACCAAATTATCACTTCTTGCTCAGAATCTTCTACTGATTTCCAGCACACATAGAACACACATAAAACATAAGCTCATATTTGAAAAATATGTCTTATAGTTGCTTTTCACCAAACCAAGTAGTAAACACATAGTATACAATGGAAAGTAACATAGTCAGTTGAGTTATTAATTAAATAAGGAGAGTTCTTTCACACTTGTAGGACCTGAATAGGGACAATTTAGAAAGCATTAAACACAAACAGTAGTAGATTCAGCTGCTGCTTCAACAGCTGTCATTTTATTAATGCTTAAGTAAGCCCGTTGATAATTTCAAATGATATTGACTAAATCTACCAACCTTGACACAAATGACAGAATAAAAAATAAACTTCTCAACTGATAATTCTTCAGAAGAGCCACAGCTCCAAAACATCGATTTGTGTGTGTATGTGTGGCGGGGGGTGTTTGTTTTTATTTTGTTTTGTTTTGTTTCATTCCCATCCGGATCTGATTTAATTGTAAGCTCGCAATGGATGGTTTATAAATAATAATATTCCTGTACTAAAATTGTTACAATATCTCTTCTCTCACTGAAATATTTCTATGAGATTTATTTATTTTTTAATGCATTAATTGAGTTAGTTTAGCTCCTTCAGAAAACAAAATAGGTTCATAGAGATTGAGGGGTTTTTTTCATATTGATAATTTCAGGAAAACTAAATTTCTATTAAAAACAATTGTAAATCATGAATATTAATACTTCAAAGTTTTGTATACCTGTTATTCATGAGCAAAGCATTGAATGATGGTGTTTCTGACATTTTCTTTCTGGATTTTTGGTATTACAGATTTCCTAATTTGAAAATAATTAATGTCTTTTAAAATTATAGATTAAGTGAAAATATTTTATTCTGCTAAAGACAATCACCTAAATAGGAATAATATTCTATTACTTTCTACAGTTCCTATGGTTATATTTAAACATACATTAAAAACAACACAAGGAAAAATATCCTACAATATTACTCAAAATGTTATTATGTATCCATCAAGCAAGTACTTGAGAAGTGAGAGGTGTTGAATCACTTCTTTCACACAAACTTATATGCAAGTTTCAAAATAGAAAACTAGAAACAATTCAACATGCTATTTAAAATATCAGGTTATTTCTTGAGCCTATAAGATATGCACACAATTCATTGTTACTGATTTAAGCTACTATTTCACCTATATATTGTCAGCTAAACCTGATTTTCATTTCCCAGTTTAAATGCTCTGGGAACACAACCAGTGGACCAAGAAACAACTACTAGCACTAGAATGGATGGCCATGATCTACAAGGAACCCTCTTAATGGAACTGTGAACTTACAATTCTGCTCTAGTAAACCATTCTCCAGTGGACAATGGATTAAGAACACTGGATTTCCAGGATCTATTTTTAAATAATAGGTAAATTATAACAGTTGTAAATAATCAATGCAATTAAATTATCCAATTATGATTAGTTTATGTTAAAATTGGACATTACTTAGTTTAGAATCAATTTAGAATCAATTTAGTAAGAATATTTCTCACAGTAACAAACATTCCTTCACAAAGGATTATCAAAATTCAGCTAGGTACAAGGCCTGGGCAAAGTTTAGGATACAAAGGTGTTTATGACAGTCTCATTTCTCAGGTGACAGCAGCATAGGGAAGATTAATATGGAAACAAATTATTGAAAAGTTCTAATAAGTCCTTCAGTTAAAGTATGTACAAGGTACAGTTGTGCTACAATTTTACTGGCTTGCCTAATTGTTACTCTAATGGGTTAATATAAAAAGATATTCATTATTGGAATTTACATTAATCCTGCAAAGCCTGGAGTTGAAATGGGACCAATATATAAATGCTCCATGGGTAGTAGTATTAAAGAAAGTGGGATGAACTCAAGAGGGAAATGTGTGCGGCATATAACCCATCTTAAAGGTCCTGATTATTTATTCTTCATCACTGGATTAACAATAACAACAATAACTATGCTGATGAGGTTAAAAATTAAAGTGACCTTTACAGTGATTCATTCTTCAATATGAGAGGGCATAAGAAGAGTTGAATAGTGGATAGCACTTGTAAACCACATAAATAAACCAAAAGGTGCCCCCAGCTCAACCTCTTCTATTCCTTTTTCCAGCTAAAATACAAATAAACATTAGATACTTTTCCTACATAGCCTCATTATCTTACTTAAATGCATTTGTTAGAGTCAAATATTAGAGAGAATACATGATCTCTGTATAAGAGATCTGCATAAACAAGATCTTCTGTATATTTTCCAACAGAACAGGGATAACATTTTGCTACATAGAACATTCCTCTCCCAGAACTTGCTTTGCAAATAGATTGACATCATATGCTGAATTACTAAGCAAAGTTATCTGACTGCATCAAATCTAAACTATAAATTTACTTAATTCCCTACATTCAAAAGTCTGTATTATATGCTTATACTTACAACAAATACAAAGTACATATTAGTATTTGTTAAACAGATAAACTGTTAAAATAACATACACAGTAAGAAAGAACTTTGGGCAATAAAAATATTTACATATATCTAAACAGCTAGCCTGTGTTGCATCTGGATATCTTTACAATTAATTCTCTAGTGAAAAATATTTTGTAACATGTTTTCTCTGTTTTCCATGACTAATGAAATTCCTTGAATCTGTACTATTTAATTGTTTTATAAAGGTTTTAACTGTTTATTCAATATGTGTTAAAATGTTTGAGGTATGAGGAAACTTAGAACCCTGACATCTATCTGAAACCATTCATTCACTCATTTATTCAACAATTTATTATCGAACAATTCACTAATTTATCCAACAAGTATTTTTTCTTGATTGACTGCTTTGTAATAGGAGCTGTTCTGGATGCTCATAGTACTGCGAAGACAGACAAAGTGAAGAACACAGACACTGAGCATGAAACCATTAGAGGCTATAATGTCAGGATGTGAAGAGTGCTACGAAGGAAGATAAAGCAAGGTAAGAGGATAAGAGTGTAACTAGGGAGAAAAGGAGGGCACTATTTTTACTAAGATGAACAGAGGAAACCTCTCCAAGGTCCTGACATTTGAGTCCACACTTCAGTCACGTCGGGGATAAAGCCCTGTGAGTTCTGATCAGAGTTCCCCTGGCAGAGGGATTTATAAGTTACAAAGGCTCTGGGGTGGAAACAAGCTGGGTATGCTGGAGGAGCAGCAAACATGTCTCCAACCCTCCCCAGCTCCTCCCAGTTTAATCATCTTGTTGATCCTCTCCAGAAAATCCCACAGTAATATAGAAACATTACATGACAAAACACTCCAACCCTAAACAAAAGGTGTCAGACTTAGAAGAGAAAACTTGTGTCATTGCACCTCTCATTTCACTCTTCTATTTTTTTTCCACTAAAAGGAAATAATACCATTCAGGTTTATTATCTTACCTTTACCCTATATATGTGATCTCTGTAAATTCTTTCACTCAAATTCAACTGCAACAAAGCTATTTAATTGTGCCTTAGAATTTTTAAAAATACTATACTACCTATTAAATATTTAAGAAAAACATCATGTTTGTGCTAACTCAGCCTTACATAAATAATAATAGAAAAACAGAGTAATTACACTGTCCACAGTATTTCTGAACCTGTGATATGACCTTATTCCTATATATCACCTCTGTGATCACCTGCCCCTATAGAAATCCCCCATTGATTAGTAAAAACAGCTTTATGATTTTCTGCAAATATCACTGATGAACAGCAATTTCCTTCCAGAATAGTTGATTTTTCTAATAATCCAAGTGTAATAACTGAGCTGAGACCACTTCCCCATGTTTGTTAATAAAAATTGAGGCCATTCCCATATTTGTTTATTAGAATTTAATAATATATCCCCATATATGCTTGAATAACTCACAATTAAGTTTGAACATAAAGATTAAACAAGAAACTTCCTACAAAACAGCAAACAAAAACCTTTCTAACACTAACTGCTATAATTACAGTAGTGTTTGATAGTACAAAACTGGATGCAATATTAAGAAAAAAGCCTGTAAAGAAAGGTTAGAATTTTCTGTCTTATTTTATCCAAACTGCCCCCACTTTGGTCCTTCTTTCTGCCTTCCTTCCTTCCTTCCTTCTTTCCTAACTCTTTCTCTTTTCTTTCCTCTTGCCTAAAACCAGAAAGAATGATTTTTGTGTGCGTGTTGTTAAAAATCCTATGCAATAGAATCAAATGTCTAATTTCAGATATGGAAGGATTTAAGACAGAGAGCATAAGCAAAAACTTTTCTATTGAATGGAAGTGGACCACCTACTAAATCTATCCATTGTCCTAGAATTTCACATCTTGAATTTTTAAGCAATAATTCTAAGTTCAGAAACAGGCTGATACACAAAGGGGTTCTCTCAAGATCACCTGTAATCTGGGAATGCAAGTAGCTTCTATGCCTCAGAAGAGAATGGTTAATAAATTAGGGTACAGCAAGAAAGAATTATTATGCATTATTAAGCAGCATTTTGTAAAGTTTCCAGTGAAATGGCATGGACACTGCCAATGTCAGTGAGTATAGAAACACGATATTAAACATGAATTCAACTAAATAAAAACATGGTAAAGGTGAAACCTACAGATTACATGCTTCTTGAGATATACCAACCAATCATAAATTAAAAAGCATTTTTAGATCTCAATTTAAACAAGTAAACAAGTACTAAATAAGTGAATAAATACTATAAGACAACCAGAAAAATGTAAGTAAGTACTGATGGTTGGGTACTTGTTGTCATTAAGGAATCATATTGTTTCTATGTGATAATGAGTGTGGCCATTTAAAAAATTTTAGTTCCTCTCTTTTAGTGATAAATACTGAAATATATGTATTATAAATGACATGATATGAAGTCTAGGATTTGCTTCAAAATAATGCAGGTGGCAAGCAAGTTTGTGGGAGTAGAGATGAAATGAAATTGGTCATGCGTTTATAATCCATGAGGCTTGGTGATGGGTACATGAAATTTAACTTTACTTTTCTATTTGCACATGTTTTAAAAGTTCTATAACATAATGTTTAAAAAGTATAGAAGCAAGAGTGGAAATAAATTGAGCAAAATGTTAATAATGTTTGTTCCTAGTTAGTAGAATTATGGTTGTTTATTATAGTATTTCTCAATTTTATAATTTTTATTCACTGAAAATATATTTTTATTCCAGTAGGAAAGAACAACACATGTCATTTAAATATACATGTATTCTACCTTGAAAACCTTCACTAGTCAAATGAAACAAAACTATATGCAAAAAGCTAAATCCAGATAATTTTTGTGGTCATTTTATTTAAGAATGTGAAGACTGAGGTACATATAAAAAATTTTATTTGACCTAAACCTACAGATTAACTTCAGTAAAAATACAGCTCTTTCTTTTAATATAAATTTATGTATGTATGTATGAATGTATGTACGTATGTATGTATGTATGTACGTATGTATGTATGTATGTATTTTTGGCTGTGTTGGGTCTTCATTGCTGCGCGCGGGCTTTTCTCTAGTTGAGGCGAGCAAAGGTTACTGTTCCTTGTGGTGCGCGGGCTTCTCATTGCAGTGGCTTCTCTTGTTGCAGAGCACGGGCTCTAGGTGTGCGGGTTTCAGTAGTTGTGGCACATGGGCTCAGTAGTTGTGGCTCACGGGCTCTAGAGCGCAGGCTCCGTAGTTGTGGCACATGGGCTTAGTTGCTCCACAGCATGTAGGATCTTCCTGGACCAGGGCTCGAACCCATGTCCCCTGCATTGGCAGGCAGATTCTTAACCACTGCGCCACCAGGGAAGTCTCGCAGCTCTTTTTTGATAATAAATTATTTTAAAAATACGAAATGACTAAATAGTTAAAGGAGTGTTTTATTTTAACTTTAATTTCTGAAAAGCAGACAATATATTTTGTATTTTGAGGATAATGGAAAATAAGCTCTCCTTTCATAAGTATTTTAACCTGAACAATTCAGATGGAGCCTCTGATATCGAATATTAAATAACATGTTGAAGAAAGTGCTAGTGTATTTCAAAGCTACGGATTCTCATCTTTTTTATATGTCCATGTAGTTTTTCCAGAATTAGGAGGGAACAATAATCAATTTGATTATCTTCCTGTATCTGTATAACTTGGAACGAAGACTAAATTATAAAAAGATTAAATGTCCATGACTTCAGAAGGTAATTACTATTCCTTCACTGGTTTAAAAGTTCACATAAATATATCTCATAGTAGAGTAAAATAAGCTTCTAGTTTCTCATGCGTGAAACAATATAACAGGATCTATCAATCAGTATTTACTGGTAGACTAGGCAGAGTGTGGATGAAAGATATTTAAACAGGATCCCTCCCAGAGCTTATATAAGATTCCTTGAAGCAAGAAATATCCAGAGGAATGGTAAAAACATAATGAATAGCATGAGGAAAAGATCAATGGAGTTGTTAGGAGAAAATTCATGGAATGCTTTGAGACTTAAACTATGAGCAAGAAAGACCAATATAGCAGTTAATACGCATAGATTCTGAATTCATTAGTGACCGAAACTTTCCAATCAGCAGCCGGAATTTGTTTCCATTGTTGGAAGCCACAAATAGGGGTATATTTAATCTACCAGAATCTAGCTTTCCAAAGAGCAGACTAAAACCTAGGGCATTGGCAATAGCTGAAGTCATGAGTTAGAAGAATAGCCTTGACTTCTGCCCACTAATAAGAAAGATCAAGTCCAGTTTGGGTTCTGTATGGCTAACACTGATACTGGATAGCCACAGGACCCCAGGGGAAAACACTATGTTTCAACTTCTCAGTGAACCAAGTCTAGGCATTTAGAAGAACCGAGGGCCCTGGTTAGCCAGCAGCTATTTTAAGCTGTGAAGTAGAGGATAAAATTTCCCCCAAAAGTTACCTTGTTTCATGTAAAGCCAAGATGTCACTGCTGCATAGCTGGCTGAGTTCTTGAATATATACTATTTCCACTTGATAAGTGAAACTTTTATGGTCTTCCCATACATTAGTTATTGAAGTCTAAGTTGGCCTACCTCAAAATAGGACTATCAGGCCATGGAGTTACAAGATTTCTGTGGATCAGGCATTCAGTTTCAACAATGGTCTAACTGCAAACTAATAGCAGCTTTTTAAAACAGTGTAGATGGTGGCCGTGTCTAGAAGGTGATGAGTCCAGAACTCTGAGGGAAAACTTCAGGTATAGGACATTAACAGGCAAAAGCATCAGCCACAGAGACTTATAGTTCAAAAGGGTCACTAGGATCATGGGATTGAAAGGTACTAGGACTTTTCTATATGTAAATTTTTATGATTGGGAAGATCCCTCTGGGCCTTAAGATATATTACAGATGAGTTCCTTTTATTACATACAGAGGTAGAAGCAACAAATACAGTACGTTGAATTAGCCCAAAGGACCCTTAACACAATGTTGTGTTAGATTCCTTTCTCCACTGTGGACCCTGACTGAAACTGTTTAGCAGAATGTGGATGACCCATGACACCAATGAGACTGGGTAGGATGGTGCCTTGGTCACCTGTATCCAACAAAGCTATACAAGTTTTCTTAACCTCACCAAAGTTCTCCAAGATACATGGACAGGTATTTTTGGTCTTTAGTCTCTCTTGGAAATGGGAAGACTTTGACCCAATCTCTAATGATTATTGTCCTTGAATAAGCTGCGATTGGAATAGAGATGGTGAAAAGGATCTGGGAGAGTGGAGGCAGAGAGCACCTCCACACCAGTAAGCAAGACTCACTGAGTTTTGAGCAGTGTGGTGGTTGTTTGCTAGTCACTTAAAGTTTCCAGGTCTAGTGCTCTATATCAGATGGCAAGATCCTCAGTCTGAAATTATCTGTTTCACCAATGGAGACCCCCTAATTAAACAGCCATAGCCTGACTGCCTTTCGGCTGGAACTATGAGGATTTTTGCATTATTTTCATGATAATATACCTTCTTTTACCTGATCAATTCACCATTTGGAGGGTATACTTCAACACTACCTCCTGCTGCTTAGGCTCTAAACATTCATTAACAGCAAGATAGAGTTCCTTACTCTTTCTTCTTGTCCACCCACCATTTGCATAAGAGCATTAGCTTCTACATCCCAGGAATTGTTCCCATATCATCAAACCCAGCTCATGGAGCCCTTGGCCTTGAACTTCTAGAAACCCATGTCTCTGTCCATATCCCATTCTCATTGCCTATTTGCAGAAGTTCTTGTAGTCTGAATACTTAAATTCCTTTGTAAGTTACAAGCATTGGAAATCAGTCTGTGGCTTGCCTTTTAATGTTTTTTCCTCTCTGTATTGTTCACAGTGGGGTAAATTTATTTATTTTTTAAACCTATCCTATCTCTTACTCAGTGTACATTTTTGATTTAGTGGTAAATATTTTACCAAAATTCCAGCAAACCCTCAGCTATAACCTTTTCAAATACTGCTTCCTTGCAATTCTTTCCATTGTCTTATTCTGGAACACCTACTAGATATATGATGGAGCTTCTCACCTTATCCTCCATGTCTCTTATCTCTTCTTTCTCAAATTATATTTTCTAATTTTTCTGTGCTATGTGCTTATTAAATTAATCATTATTTTTAACTCACTCTCTTTTTGTGTTCAGCGTACCTTGCCTACCGAGTTTTTTTAATGATACTTTTTAATACTAGTTAAACTTTCATTATTTTTCATATTTTCATATATAATTTTTACTATACAATTTATTTTTTGTATTGTATGGAATTTTAAAAGATATTTTACCTTTAGTTTTTATTTAAAAAATTTTAACAGATAGTTCTACAAAATGTATTTCAGAAGAATAAAATTCATGTTCAATTCTGTTTTTTCAATATGAACTTGCATTTTTTGTTATTTTTATCTATTTCATTCCCTCTCTCACTCTCTCATATATCCTTACAGATTCCTTTTTAGTGGTTATATTATTTCTTTCACTCTGTGACTCCTCTCTCATCTTCCAATCTATAGCAATGTTTCATAAGGGTGATTTGAGGTTTACATCCCCTGGTGATATTAGTGGTATTTTGTATCTAGTTCCAAAATAATTAGGTAACTTGACAGAGTTCTTAGTTATCTGACTGAATCTGCGCCTTTCTGTTTACCTAGGACCACAACTTTCAAATAAGCCAAAGCCTCAGGGCACCAGAATTTTCCTGGTGCTTTTACAAGTAAGGAAGCCACACCCAAAGCCCTGGTTTCAAGCAGTAAGCCTGCCTTCAGGCTTAGATTTCACATAGAGCACTTTCAATCCATGGATAATTCTGACCAATAAGCCCTACTTATGGATCAGGGGCCCTGAGGCTGATAGCTTTAGTCGGCTTACTCTGCTTATTTTGCATGGATTTTGGTTATAGGAATTAATCCAAGAGGATTCTGTCAAAGTTTGATGTTTTTACATCATTGTGACAAGAAATAAAGCAACAGGATTTTTCCCCCTAAGTCTATTATAATATGCACTCTTTCTAGCAGCAATTAAAAGGTGGTTCAAAGAGGTAAAGACAGCAAAGAGTAACCTAAGAGAGGCAATAGGAAAATGAGGGAAATTTTATGGAAACCAGTGGAAAAGAATGCTTCCGAGTAGTAAGTTGAGCAAATAGCTTCTTACACATCAAATAAGATAAAGCCTGACAAATATCTACTGGACTTAGTAACTTGGAGACATTAATAAGAGTAATTTTTGATGACATGTTAGTTCAAAAACAATTATGGGTGAGATGTGAGATAGCTAGTGCAACCAATTAAAGAAGGAAATTTAAAGACGACAGGAAGTTCACCTCAGAGGGGAAACTGAAACATTGGGTGACAGCTGAAAGGGATTTTTTTTAAATGAGAAATGATGGTCTTTTAAAAATACAAATATAAATAAATCAGAAGAGAAAGGCCTAGATGTCTAAAGCAGAGAAAGAAAGAAACATGGGTCTAAAACTTTCTGGATAGACAAGCTAGAATGGAAAAGATGAAAAGCACATCCTTAAGTAGGACCAATTATTCCATCAAACTTAGAAGAGAAGAGGAGAGAACAGGTGCTAATGAAGCCATGATTGTAAATTTGATGGTGAGGGTTGAGGTAGGACATCCTTATCTCATGGTATCTATTTCTCTTAGAAGCAGGACACTAGGTTTTCTGCTGTAGGTTGGAGAGGGACTGGTAGACTTGAGAAGTAGAAAGAAACTTTAAAAGCAGTGTTGCAGAATGTAAGAGAGTGTGGTGACCAGAAAGAGATTGTAGCAGTTGTGACAGTGTTGACAGCTCATTTGAGGTTACTATCAGTTTATAGTGGTTGCATTTTTCACAATGGGTTGATTTTCTCCAGCTAAGTTTATT
This sequence comes from Kogia breviceps, assembly GCF_026419965.1. Lineage (NCBI taxonomy): Eukaryota > Metazoa > Chordata > Mammalia > Artiodactyla > Physeteridae > Kogia > Kogia breviceps. The sequence goes on along the minus strand of NC_081322.1, from coordinate 34,675,611 downwards.
GTTCTAAGTCAGACACAGTGAAGAAGATAATGACATAAATACAGGGTCAAGTTTTGTTATGAAAAAACAGAGGAAAAATAAATTTGGTACTAGAAGAGAACGTCTCTAACAATAAGCCACAGAAACTAAGGTGGATATGGAGAAATGTGAGGAGAGGAGAGAATTAATATATGGAAAACAAATAGATGATTAATTAACTCATAGGTTTGAGAGGGTCAAAAACAAGTGTAGTGTGGTCAAATACATTTGTAAGTAAGAAGGAAAGGAGTTGAACTGCCGAGTTATTGATCTAAGAGTTAGTGTGCTTTGCATCACAATAATGATTATGATGCAATTATAGGCATATATAAGAATTATGTGGCTAAAAGTCTCCTGGGAATGAACAACTCAAGAAGCTTAGGGTCCATGGTGATGGATGGGTCTTTGGAAGGATACTTAATTTATCTAGAATCATAAAATCAACCATCTTAAAGTGAAAGGCTATGATCCAGCTGTTGAAGTCAACAGTGGATAATTGTGATTAAGAAGTGAGTGGAAGATAACTTAAAAAAGAGAAGGAATGGTATATCCAGAGACAGGTGCCTCAGAGAAGCATGGCTTTTCTGGAGCTTAGAGAATTCATGAACTGGGAACAGCAATGAGGAGCACAGAATGGGGGCTATTCAATTATATTTCAATTTGTCTTTTTCTGAGCACATAGTAGACTACACTCCTTCCCTCCCATGAAGTTGAACATAGCCATATGATTTACTTTGGTCAATGGAATATAAGCAGAAGCACTGTGCTTTCATTTCTAAGATGAAGCTTTTAAGAGACAGTGTCCAATTCACCATGTTCCCACTCTTTCCCTGATGTGATGATCAGCCACACAGCAGTGGCTCCATCAGTTTGGGTTCTAGTGAGAAAACATGGAGCAGAGCCCTCAGCCGGCCTTTAATCTATATTCAGAGGGAGTGAGAAACAATTTCTGTAGGTATAAACTACAACCACCTTCGAGTTTAGCTTGTGCTGCCTAATCCAGTCAGTCTCTTGGATCTGACCCAGACTCTCGAGATAAGTGGGTGAGACAGAGTAGCCGTCATTGACATGGCTACAGAGAGAGCAATTTCAGCAGCAGAGAGGCCAAACACGACAGGAAGTAATCAAGGGAGAGAATGGAGAGGAGGGAAGATTATTAATGATGGAGGGATAGTGATCCAGAGAGGATGGCTTGTAAGAAAGGGAAAAAGTGGTAACGTAGGTTAGAACAAAGTCAACATAGCCCAGCACGCTCTAGAAATAAAAATGCAGAAATAATCATAGACCAGATAGTCTTAGAATTTTTACAATGTCTGATAATAAACTTGTGAGGTACATTTTGTTTAAAGAATCTTTTCATGTTTAAAAAATGCATTACTGAGGATACAAATTGCAGTTTTTCATGGCTTTCCACTAAATTCTGACACACACTGATTATTTTTAGGATAGTGGGACCAGGTGTCAACCCTCTCTTCTTCCTTCTCTCTAGTCACATGTGTATTAGGCTAAGTAGGCAGAAACTTGACATTTGGATGCTCCCGTCCCTAGATTCTGGAGGGGATGCAGACTTTTCCTTATTTGTTTACTCTATTGATAATTTCAATGGGAAATAGGGTGAATGGGAGAGGCAGTGAGATGCCTGGGTTTATGTTTTCATTCACTTCAGATAATTGCTATTATTTCTTCCCCCCCCAAAAAAAAAACTACAAATGACAGCTAACACTTATTGAAAACTTATAATACACCTGGCATTATTCTAAGCACTTCATATATTTCATGTCATTTAACCTTTAGCATAAAGTATATGCATTTGTCAGTACTCTTTTTTTAGGTTAAAAAAAAAAAAAGTGAGGCTCAGGGACTTAGGCAAGTTGCCCAAAATCACCCTTCTGATAATGAATGGAGGGGGATTTGGAAATCTGGCTGACTGCAAAGTTATTCTACTGGTTATAATTTTAAAGTTTTTTTAATACCAAAAATATATTTGATGGACTGATTATCTTTCAACATAGAATGAAAATGTATTAAGGAATAATGAATTGAAGAAGAGATTTCACTGAGGATAGCAAATGAAGCAATGATCAAATCGCCACTAAATTATCCAAGTTCATATTGATATTTAAACATGAGGAATTGTCCTTGACAACCCACTGAATCTAATTCATTCACACAATACCTATTTTTACTCAGATATTTTTACTCCTTTAAAACTGTTCTTAATATACACATACATACATGTATACTGCTTGTATACATTAATAGACATATATACCATGTGCATATAATATATATAAACATGCAAGTGTATGTGTACTTGTAATATTACACCAATTACTTTAAAAAAATTGTGAAGCTCAAGTTTACCTGTCTTAAAAAACGCTTAACAATACATCATGATTTATATAGAGACAATATGAGAACGTATCAGAACACTAGTATTATTTGTATGCATATTACATATTCTGTTTTAATTAGAAAAGCCAACCTTGCCTATTATGACAAACTATAACATAAATAATTTATGTAAAGAGATGCATGGGAATGAATCTATCTATGTTAGCACATACACAAAAACAACATCATTTACTTCGGGTCTTAGAATGACCTATAAATACTGGCTGGCAACAAGATTCATCATAATTCAAAAAATTCTTTACACCATGAGAGACTGATTTGAAAACAGAAGGACATTGGTTGTTTTGTTACTATGGCTATTCCTGGCAGTTATCCAGGGATTACAACTGTACAACATTACAAACAGCATAGAAATTGACTGTTTTAACAAAGGGTCTCAGCAGGATCATGAGTGGTGCACATTAATTCTCACTGTGCATTGATGAGCTCTCTTTGAACTTTGCCAAGGTTTAACCAATGGCAACAGACCTGTGGCATTGTCAGAAGATGTGGGCCTTGAACAGCGCTTCAGGAATGAAGTTTGTTTGTTCTTTTGTATTTGTTTTTGCAGGAAACCACATTTTAATCATTTAGAACGGTTATCAGTTCTCATTAGATCTGGAGTCTTCAAGAAGCTTGTGAAATATCAGAAAGGAATTTTTGCCACAAACATCTCCTAAAGGAAAGGATCTAGTGTTGCTCTTAGATTAATCTTTAAGGTTATATATTTAAATCTGAAGGTAAGAAAAGGCTCTGCAAACCTTTTAATGGTATGATGAGTAGAGAAAATGTATAGGTTGGATCATATGAAACTTGTGGTATTTCATTTTAAGCTATAAAAAAGTCAATTTTATGTTTCAACCTAATATTACTATTTACATAATTAACTGATTTGCCTAAACATTTTTTTAAAATTTTGACTTCTAAATACTGACTTCTGACTACAGTTTTATTTGTAATGTTGATCCCAAGGTGAGAGATCATTATACTCTATTTTAAAACATTAATTAGCTTTTTTAAGCTAATTAAATCAAAATCAAACAAAATATTTATGTGTGTGTGTGTGCACACATGCATGTGCATATTCCTGCAATTGATTCATCATAATTGTTGACTGATGGATTTTGTTGATAATATTTTAAGAGAAAGTGATTAGAAATTATTTATACAGATTTGTATACATTGCCTTCTTTTACGATCTTGACTGGTGTGTGTACAAAAACAGATTGCCTGAATACATTTTTCTGATTCACAACCCTGATCATGTTATATCCTACAAGGTCCATTCACAGTGCCACCTCCCCACAACACAATTCACATGCTTCCAATCTTATATATTCTCTCCTTGCTCTGGATTTACTCTCCATCCCTCATGTATATACTATGATACTTGATTCTTTAATCAATCTCTTATGATAATTACATATTCATATCTAGTTTCTATACTGCATTACATATTCTAGAGGGAGGAGTCCAAGTCTAAGTCATCTCTGTGTCACTGATAGTGACTAGCACAGAGCAGTGAACAAAGCAGTCCTTCAATGAATAAATGAAATAAATGTACTTCCAGCTTCTTGTTTAATATACTTATTCTCAGTGATATTAATCACATTGCTGTCTGTTTTATAATTCCCATGTTTTTGTTTAATAAATTAAATTTTTAATTTTGATGTTCTCCCATTTGGGGATTGGTGTCAGGAAAATGTCATTTCCCAAAAAAATGAAATCGACAATACCAAAATCCAGTATACAATGGAAGGGACTAGGTGCTTGTAGGAATGTCCTACCAGACACATTTTCAGAGGATTAAATGACTGGAAGAATACTTTTAATTCAGAACAACTAAAATGAAGAAAATATGAAGCCAGAGATTTTGAGCTGACATTTGCCCAGAGGACATTGGGCAAATCCTCATTGGCTAGCGCTTAAGGTTTGATCAGTAAGAACTCAAAATCAGAGATAAGGCCTGAATCTCACGCAAAATGCAAATGAAAGATCAGCCTGGAGACTTTTGTATAAAACCAACATACTCTAGCACACTCATATTCAGTGCATCAACTAGAATAAAGCTCATCCCACAGTTTAAGTTTTCTAAGGCCCTTGCACTTTTTTTTTTCCTCTTTTGCGGTACGCGGGCCTCTCAGTGCTGTGGCCTCTCCCGTTGCGGAACACAGGTTCCGGACGCGCAGGCTCAGCGGCCATGGCTCACGGGCCCAGCCGCTCCGCGGCATGTGGGATCTTCCCGGACCGGGACACGAACCCGTGTCCCCTGCATCGGCAAGCGGACTCTCAACCACTGCACCACCAGGGAAGCCCCCTTGCATTGTTTTGATATTGATAGCTTGTTAAGTATGTTTGCTAAAATAGCCACTAAAATAATAAATACAAATAAAGCTAAGTTTAAACTAATAGAGGAAAAAAGGAATGAGACCAAAGAAAATCCATTCAATCCAAAAGAAGTCAAGAAATAAGAAAAAGGGAACAAATTTAGATGATAAAAATGAAACTGTCTTAGAGATGATCACCGTCACTAATCTCTTAGCAATCTAATCAAGAAAAAGTTGTTTCTTTAAAAAACGATAGCTCACTTAACTGTACTGTAACATCCTTGAGATAAAATATAAAATGTTTGTGATAGTCTTCTTAGCAGAATGAGAGAAAAAATAGTAGATGTGGGTTTTTATCCCCAAGAATGCATGCTCTGGTTCTTAATGCCCTGTATGAGTACTTAGGAAGAAATAGCATCATAGTACAGGACAAGAGATCTGATTACCTAGGCTTTGTCCTTTGATTTCTAGGTTGGCTGGTTTCTAAACTGGCTTTTATTTGCACCTGTGGAATAGGAGTCAGAATACTAAAAAGCACTGATCACTGTTACACTCCCATAAAAATTAATATTCTGGTTTCAAAATCAATTCTGTGTGTTTAGTTAGCTCAATAACTCCTGAATAACTGTGTAATAAGCATTGGGGACTTGCATAACTAAGGGCCAGACCCAGAATGAAGAGATCTCCACTATGGAGTCACTGGTTTGTATGGGTGGCTCTGCTGAGCAGTCTTGCCAGTTTTAAACATGTTTAACTTAATCTTATCCTCAGTTCATGATGCACAGCTCAGAATTCAGCTTGTTATCAACATATCTTTAAAAATACTGCTTTTCAAAATTATTTAAATGCTGGTTGAAAATCGACATAAAATTTACCTAGTCTGTGTAATAGTTTATGTAGGAAAGCAGGTAAAATGTATGTCAGGAAGTTTGGAATAAATAAAAGATAACAGGAAATAAGCTGAAGAAGATAAGTTGAGATAGAATGTGAGGTAAGTACATTTGGAGTGGATGGGAAACGGGAACTGGGTGAATCAATCAAGTACCCATTTGAACCTATGAAAAAGATAAGAGTCAAAATGTATGGTTACTGAGCAAATGTTTGCAGCATTTCAAGCACAAACCATAGGAAAAAGATTGGTAGCCATGAATTTCATATTCCTGGGTGATTGCAATGTAAAGTATAATATTATCATGAAAGCACTGACAGATATAAAGTTTTCAGCTGGAGTTTGGATTATGTTCACTGAACTACAGTTTCAAAGAGTGAAATATATGTAATGCATTCTAGAAATGTTTCCATCTATAAAGATGATATTATGGTATTTAAAAGATAAACTCTCAGATGACCAGCATGGCTTGTTTTCCTAACAAGCTGATGCTAAAATCGTTACTTTTATATTGATGACCCTTTGTTTACAGTGCACACAATATTTCTATTCTGCTCCTTCCCTGAGGACAAGCTATCTTTTGATAGTGTCTTAGCTAATCAGTTTTCATTTAATTTATACATATACAACTGTGACAATTTTAACCTTTTGTGTACCTATTATTTTGGGGGGGTGTAAGTACACAGCTACCTACTCTAAGTGTCTTATCCTAAGTGTTTTCCCTAACTCATGCCCTCCTATTATTACATCATGTATTATCTGATATATCTGCCAATATTTGTTTGAGAAACATTTGAAGATGACTTTCCTGTGTGCCTACATTTGGGATATTATTTCAGAATGCCTTTACCTATTATTCTGTAGCTATGACTAATTTCTCCATTTTAAAATTCTAACTTCTGTTAAGTGCAACAATCTTACCCAAATTAATTTTTTTCAGAGGGAATCTGTGATGATAGCACAGCTATGGCTTGGAGTAGAGTCACAGGTGTGAGGTGAAGTTTACTGTACTCCTGCAGTGCGTAGAGGGGTAGAGGTGAGGTGGACAACTATTACCCATTCATTTATTCTACAGATATTTATTAACCATTTGCACCCCGTGTGAGGCCCTGCGGTGACTGTTATGGCAGGTACCAAGATGAACGTGAAATCATTCCTGCTTCAGTGAAGGCACTGACACCTACAGGGAGGAGACAAATCATGGGAGTCAACCACCAGTGTGACGGTTGGGGAAATTCATTTGAGACGCACTCCTATTTGTAAGTAGCTTTGTAAGCAGCATTGGCCAAACTGACAGCCATGGAAAATAGGGTGGATTTATTTAGCAAACACTCATTAAGAATCTATTGTGTATTAGGCACTGTGCTGAGTCCTAGAGATATAGTTTCTCCCAGAGCTTATATAGTGAGCTGAGAGAGAAGCCTGAAGATGTATCTATTGAAAAACAAAGTGACATCAGAGAGAATATTTGGAATCTAAATGTTGCTAAAAAATGAATCTGAGGTGAAAGAAAAGAGTATAGTGTATCATAAGGTATCAAAGTTAATCATTTCCAAAGAGAAGAAAATACAAGGACATAAAATATAGTTTTATACTGTCTAATACTAAACTAAATATTGTCACATAAACAAGTAAGTATATATGTACTTGAATATATCCCATAGACAGCATCTCTGATCTTCCATCTTCCAATAATTCAAGTTGGATAATGTTTTTAAAAATTTGATCAGAAATATCATCAAAATTAAATCTGTGAGAAATAAATTTTTCACTTCAATGGCTTTATCTTTAGCAAACTTAATGTCCTCGAGGAACCAGAAAACCTTAAATGTAATTAGAAGTGACTAGGAAATTCTATGGGTGCAGACACATGATTTTAGCATAAAACAACACTGGTTAATGTTAATGTAATTACATGCTAACAAATAAATTCATTCTCAATAGATTGTTCTTAATTAATAAAAATAAACATATCAGACAAAGAGATAAAGAAATTTTTTTTCCTTTTGTTAATCCTATCTTCAAAAATTTTCTGAATCAGAGTTTATCTTAAATTGAATTGTTTCTCAATACATTTAAATGAACCTGACCAAGTTGTAGTTCACTATTTTAGTCATGTGTGATGTTATATAAAATAATATCCTTCAGGTAGAACTACATGCTAAAATTAAATTAGCTGCAGCATTAAATATAGTGTATTGGAAAAAGCATCTGTCATTTTCTTACAATTTAAGCTTAAAGACTTCCTTGATCCTTTTCCTCCCAGACAGGATTAGATATATATTCCTCAGTTTTCCCCAAATATCTTGGGATTATCTCTATTATTGCATTACCTGAAGTATATAAAAATTATTTATGTGCCTATCTCACCTAGGATTCATATTTATCTATACATCTTTAGTGGCTAAAATTATGACAGACAGAAAAATGCTGAGTTACTAGTATTGAATTATACTTGCATTTAGGGATATCATGAAGAATATCATTTTTGGCAATTATATTATTTCCATTATTCAAATTTACTTTGAAAAGCAATTTTACATAACTCATGAGAAAGGAAAATCCAGGCACAGTTAACAAAGAAATGATATTTATTCTATTAAGAAAATTCATGCTATGATTGTACTTTTGAATTTTTTTAGCTTTTGTTTAGGACTTTGTTTTGTTACTGTTTAGATTTGTTTTATGTTCTAAAGAAAATGTCACCTTAAAAAAAAAGCCACATTTAGTTAAAATAGAGAACCAACAAGGACCTACTATATAGCACAGGGAACTCTGCTCAATACTCTATAATAACCTAAATGGGAAAAGAATTTGAAAAAGAATAGATACATATATATGTATAACTGAATCACTTTGCTGTACACCTGAAACTAACACAACATTGTTAATCAACTATACTCCAATATAAAATAAATTTTTTTTAAAAGCCACATTTGTTTATATCTGATTTCAGTTACATTTATTCTGCTTTTCTGATAACGGTAGATGCAAATCAGTGTTTATTATTAAATAATGCCATATACCACAGATAAACAGATTTTCCAGCCCCCTGCTTTAACAGTGTCACTGTAAATTCACTCTCTGGCTCAAATACAAACTTCTTATTATTGAACTCAAATAATTCTAGATTTTTGATCTGCTCCTGTGGGCAATTTACTCCCAGAATACCCTTGCCCTTAATTTATTTTTCTACTTTCATTTTTATATAGTACTTTGTTTGAGTCATCATCAAATTCTCAACTTCAAGCCTTCTCCATTCTAATCTGTTTCCCTCTGTTCATTTAAGAAGCTTTTTAAAAGCTTTCTTTTTTTAAGAAGCCTTTCCTGACTATGTCAAAGAAAAGTTTCAGTGTCCTGCAGTGTGAGACTGATTAGTTGTATATTGTTTTTTCAGAGGCAAAATTATGTATAGGATGTGTAGGAGTGTTTAGGAGTTTCTATACATCTATAGGAATCTCTATAATCCCAATTTAGCATTTTACTTCCTCTTAAGCTTCAAATTATGTCTTGTGCTATTTTTTCTGACAATATTTATGTCCAAAGCATTTATTTTACCAATATTTTAAGTATTTTAAGTTCAAGAATCATGTTTGAAGAACTCAGTAGTATCCATGGAAGTTATTTACTCAATAATTTATTATATAATTACAAAATAAAATAATCCTTAATGACAGTTTTGCTATAATATTACAACTAAATAGCATACCAAGAGATCATTAGGGAAATAATTTATTTTAAAAATCTTGAGAATACATCAAAGTTTCAAAGTTTAAAAAAAAATTATGTTTAAAAAACACTTAAATATTTCTAAACATGATGTCAATGTTACTGTGAACGTACATAGAAAAAAATCAAATAAAACCATTATATTTAAAAGGTATCGTTAATGCTGTAGTTAACAGTGTCTCTCCCAGAAGAGACATTCAACAAGCGGTTGCTAAGTACCAACTATGGGATAATTTCTAGTGAATCATAATCTATTACATAGTATAAATCAGAATTATACTGGTCTGTGGTCTCCTGCTTCTGGAGTAACTTTCTCAATAGTTTTGTCTCTGAACTATTTGACAGTACATTCCCACTTTCAACAACTTGCTGTTTAAATCATTGAGAAAAAAATTTCAATTATAGAGAACTACATTAGCCCTTTTTAATGCATCATGTGCTCTTCCTAATACCTAGCTCTAAGGTCTAAGTTAACAGTCACAAGACTTCTCACTGAAAGTAAAAATCAATTGCTTTCTAAGTTGCTTTTTTTTCAGAGAAAAGAAAATTATTAACAAATATGTCTGGCCTGGACTATTCGGTTGTTATCTTCATGAAGAGAGTGGAAGGAATTTAGACTTTTACTTAAGTTGAAGTCCAACCTGTGTGGACTTAATGAACAAATTGCATGTGGTGAAAGAATTAAATTTGAAAAACAAAAACGTTAAGACTCTTAAATAATAGAATATCTTAATGAGTTCCAGTTAAGAATTTCCCCAACAAAGAAGTGAAAACATCACAACTATGAAGAAAAAAATAAGTAAATTAACAAACTCAAACTTTAAAACTTCATACCAAAACTCACACAAACACAGACATGTACATATACACATGCTTTAAACAAATTAAATGACATGATCCTAACCGGGAAAGATATTTGCATTATTAGTATTCAGAAAAGATAGCAAATTACTATGTATCAATAAGGAAAGGCAAAGGAAGTAATTCCTTTGGGAATTTCAGGAAAGAGAAACTAAAAAGTTAATAAATATGGAGGGAGCAGGAAGACGCTAGCAATCAGGGAATATAAATTAAAGCAATGGGATTCCATGTGTCTTTAGACTGATCAAATTCAAATAGTGAGAATTTCATGTTAGCGATTTTGCAGAGAAGCAGAACTCTTACAAACTACTGGCGAAAATGTAAATTGGTAAAACAATTTGTAGAACAATATTTTCAATATCTAATGAAACTGAAAATATCCGTAAACTCTGACTAGCAATTCCTTTCCCAGTACATCTCTTAGAGAAGCTCTTGACACAGGTGCTCCAGGAGACAAGACAACAAGACAAGACATGGCTCTTTCTGACAGCATTTGTTTTCATAGCATAACACTGGAAATAATTTGAATCTCAGTAGAGACTGGTTAAATAAAAACACTACCAAATACTTTAAGAAATTTATACAAAATGGACCAGGAGAACATCAAACTTAAGAATGGTTAGTTACATGTGGGGAGAGATGAGGGAAATTTAATTTTATCTTTTACAATTGATTTGGAAATTACTAAACTGAGAAATTTTACGGTGAGTAAAGGACTTCAACATTATCTGTAATGTTTTATAACTTTTGTATTGAAAGAGAGAAACTTGGGGCTTCCCTGGTGGCGCAGTGGTTGAGAGTCCGCCTGACGATGCAGAGGACACGGGTTTGTGTCCCGGTCCGGGAAGATCCCACGTGCCGCTGAGCGGCTGGGCCCGTGAGCCATGGCCGCTGAGCCTGCGCGTCCGGAGCCTGTGCTCCGCAACGGGAGAGGCCACAACAGTGAGAGGCCAGTGTACAACAAAAAAATTAAAAAAAAAAAAAAAAAAAAAAAAGAAAGAGAAACTTGAAGCAAAGTTAACAAACATGTTTACAGTTGCCACTTCTGGGTCATAGGAAATTATAAATATATTTGTACTTCTATGTTTTAGTGATTTTTTCCAAAATTAAAAAAAAAATAATAGTGATAATAATATTAACCCTATTCAATTCTTTTAACTGAAATACTAGAATGCTTCCACTAGAATGCAGAGTTGAGACAACATGATATCAAAATTCAAAGCTACAGCACAAGTCAATTCCTATTTAGTTAGAAACTGTTTTTTGATTTAGCCTTTTCATTTTTGTGATAATACCTGGAGACTGTTCCTTGAAAAACTAATGTTTGATTTCCTCCCTAGTATGTAATAAAAGAGCAATTAGAAGGCAAGGCAAAGTAAGTGAGGTCCTCCAAGGCTCATTCATGAATCACAAAAGGCTTGATAATGTTAAACACCGATTGCATTGCTGAGGCAGCATGCTGGGAAGCACTCAGGCAGCTGGAAAACCATAGCATCACTGGTCTTCTTAAAAATTATGTAAAATAAGGGGGAATTAGGTCCTAACAGACTTCCCACTTTGCCATAGTTGTTTTATAAACTAAAACAGAACTTTTCTCATTCTTTTTTAATCTGTCAAATGATCAAGTTTTTGTTTGTTTGCTTTTAAAATTTCAACAGCACTTGAAGTTATAAAAAAGAGCTTCATTAAAAAGAAAAAAACAGCTTTTATTGACCAATCCACTCTCTTACCAACCACAAACGTTAATAATATTAAAAGAGAAGTCTTTCTAAGCCCAAAGGAGTTGTTAAGTTCTTTGGCATCTCGTATAGAGCTAAGTAACAAACAAACACTCCTCATAGTCTGATCTAAACAATTCTAATGATGTAAAAAGACTGAGAATATGGCTTCAAAAATCTCTTGTTTTTTAGTGATAATGATAAAAAAAAATGCCCTCTGATAATACCACAGCATACATATTGTCAATAATCCATTTTAAATACAATCATGGTTTAACCATAATCAAACTAACTCCTGGTGTTTAATAGCCAAGATAAAGCAACAGGAAAGAAAACATTTGGTATCCCTTCGGATATATTAACAGTAATTATAATAATAATATTTCCTATTTGACAGGTAACACACCTGTGTAATACATTCATGTCCTCAGAGTCAGCTTCTCAAATATGATTCGAAGTCTTATTAAACATTCCAGTCATAGAACTGAACTCAATTCCTATAGTTGCATACCAGATTAATTAGCAGTTTTTGACTACAAGTTAGGTTACTTCTTTTTTTTAAAGTCTGTATCTGTGTACGTGAGAGTATACATCTGTGCCAGGAGCTTTCACACAGTAAGTCATGAGACCTACAGTGGGTTCAGCATCACTGTCCGACAACATTTAATTTGTTCTTTCTCCCTGTTGTTATCCTTCTCCCCTTCCCTGTGTCTCCCCCAACCATCCCTCATCTCTGCTGTCCCATTGATGTATCTGAATAAGTTAAAAATGCCTACAGGGCTTCCCTGGTGGCGCAGTGGTTGGGAATCTGCCTGCTAATGCAGGGAATACGGGTTCGAGCCCTGGTCTGGGAGGATCCCACATGCCGCGGAGCAACTAGGCCCGTGAGCCACAACTACTGAGCCTGCACGTCTGGAGCCTGTGCTCTGCAACAAGAGAGGCCGCGATGAAGAGTGGCCCCCCCGCTCGCCGCAACTAGAGCAAGCCCTCGCACAGAAACGAAGACCCAACAGAGCAAAAATAAATTAATTAATTAATAAACTCCTATCCCCAATATCTTTAAAAAAAAAAAAAAAGGCTACAGTGCTGCTCCACTCTCAGATATTAACATTTAATCCACACCATCATTCTATGAGTGAGTATCATTATTCCCCCGGTACATGTGATAAAACTGACCTTAAAACAGAATAAATAGCTTTCCCAAGGCTACACAGCATAGGTAGATAGATAGATAGGTAGCACCCAAATTCCCAAATTTACAGTTAAGAAGTAGCTGTAGATCTGAGGAGTATGAGTACACAGTATTCCCTCACAGATTTTATCAGCATTATGACACTAGATCAGAGAAGCCCCCTGCAGAGCACTGGCTTAAAGGCATTCGGAAATTTGCCTCCAGCTGGAGCTTATTCTGTGTGAAAGATGAAAGGACAAAGGATTTCAGGTAGCAAGGAGTGTCTGTGATCAAGCACCAGAAGTAGGAGTTCTACAGGTGTTCATATAAGTGGGCTCTTTAGAAGTGTGAAATGATCAGGAAAAGCCTAGGTAAGCAGAGTCCTAACATGGAACCCTGGAGGTGTACTTTAAAACAGGTGACAAGGTGAAAGAGCTTAAGGACTGCATGAACCACTAGGTGTCAGGGGACAGTGAGAAATAAATGAAAGGTTAACATGCGTAATTGAAAGTTTACAGTACAATCTATTGGTATCTCTGCAATACTTTGAGTGGGACAGCTTTGAGAAGTCACTAGTTATTAAAGAAGAACATGACTATAATGTGTAATGTGGATTCCTAAAGAAGAGGCAGGAGGTACATAATAAATACATAATGAGGTGGCAAGTTTCTGAACTAGGTTGGTGGGTGTAAAACTGGAAGGTAGGGACAGATCTGAGGTCTATTTTTAGCCTGCACAAAAAGAGACTTGACATCCTGCTTTATTAACTTATGTATGGCTGTTTACAAGCATAAATCTTCCTGGTTTTCCATTGCCAAGGCAAACATCACCAAAGACTGGAAAGTAATGCAACAGCCCTTGTCTATGTGCTGCTAGCTTATTGCAGCTTAGGTGTTTCCCCTCATGCTTATGAATAACTCTAGTTGGATTTATGAATAACAAAAAACAGTTGTCTCATGAGCCCACAAATGAGTTATTAGCCATAAGGAATACATAGCCCAAAGCTACAAGTCCAACTTAATACAATGGTTGCATTAGCAAGTTTCTGTGTACTCATCACTTCTATGTCAGGTTTAATAGCTAAGCTTGCTTTTAAGAGTGAAAAACTTGATCAAATATTTCATAAAATATTATACAAAAAGTTATGATGCTTTTAATTTTATGAGGAAAATATGTCACTCCTTATTTCTTTCCTTGGAGCATGAATAGACACGTTCATTGTGGCCCCTGGAAGACAACGTAAGAAGAAAAGCATTTGGAAAATATGTCACATATTCTCTAAGGAGCAAGATGCTTTGAGTTTCACATTTGTTGTGGCACACTGTGGACCATTTGTGTCATTCTTTCAATAAATATTCTTGAATGCTGAACACTTTCGGGAATCCGGTTATTTGGATCTCCTAGTTATTTTCAGTATATTTGAAGCAAATGAACGCTACCATGTATATACCTCAATACAGAAGACTGTGGATGCAGTGAACTGATACAGTAAAATAGTGTCCTGATAAAGATTTTAATCAGTTTGATGGCTCACAAAACTTTTCAGCTTTTATATCTGCCAAAAAAAATTTCAAATAGAACGATCCAGGTCACCAATCATCATAAATCTCAAATGATGGTTAGCCTGATGAAAAGACCACTTAGGGTCAAAATACTAAAAAGAGTAGACATCTATATTAATGAAAAACTGCATAGATTGCTCCTTTATTTTCTCTGTAGTAGGACATACTATTAATATTTCATGAAACATACCAAACAATGAGCTTCTGTGTGGCGAGCATTGCCCTCTGAGGAAGGCGCCATTAAGACCCTCATAAGTCTCAGGGCCGGATTGTACTCTCCTTGGTATGCATCCTGGACTTTATGGTATGAACGTAAAAAAGGAGATGGCCTTTGGCCAAATCGCTCCAGGGACATGCTCAGTTACTGGGAGTCCCTGGTTGTTCCCTAAAGCTAGGAAAAGCAACCCTGGAGGGGAAATTGGTGCCTTTGAGGGAGAAGCCGAGAAGCCAATCAACCAGCTGATGCCGATAAGGCGTGACTAAGCAAATTCCCTGCTTTAGGGGTATATATATATGGCTATGCTTTGTTATTAAACTTGCCTTGCAACCATCAGTTGCTTGTGCCCTTCTGATCCCATACCTTGGTACATTCAGTTCCCTACCCCCTCTCGTCGATTGTTGCTGCACTTTGAGGACCCGCCGCGGCTGGCGGCACTTCTGGGAAAAATTTTTTTAAACATCTTTATTGGAGTATAATTGCTTTACAGTGTTTTGTTAGTTTCTGCTTTATAACAAAGTGAATCAGCTATACATATACTTATATCCCCATGTCTCCTCCCTCTTGCGTCTCCCTCCCACCCTCCATATCCCACCCCTCTAGGTGATCACAAAGCACCAAGCTGATCTCCCTGTGCCATGCGGCTGCTTCCCACTAGCTAGCTATTTTACATTTGGTAATGTATATATGTCAGTGCTACTCTCTCACTTCATCCCAGCTTCCCCTTCCCCTTCCCCTTCCCTGTGTCCTCAAGTCCATTCTCTACATCAGCATCTTTATTCCTGTCCTGCACTTGGGTTCATCAGAACCTTTTTTTTTTTTAGATTTCATATATATGTGTTAGCATACGGTATTTGTTTTTCTTTCTGACTTACTTCACCCTGTATGACAGACTCTAGGTCCATCCACCTCACTACAAATAACTCAATTTTGTTTCTTTTTATGGCTGAGCAATATTCCATTGTATATATGTGCCACATCTTCTTTATCCATTTATCTGGTGACGGACACTTAGGTTGCTTCCACATCCTGGCTATTTAAATAGTGCTGCAATGAACATTGTGGTATATATATATATTTCAGAAGTTCTGGTTTAAAGGATTCAAGCAAGGAAAATAAATCTGTTACATTCAGCCATACATATAATTCAAATCTGACACAATACCAAGTCATAAAATAAATATAAGAAGATCTAAAAACTTTTTGACTTTTCCAGTAATGATTTATTTGATTTAAAAATAATATTCAATTGGGAGATTGGGATTGACATGTATACACTGATGTGTATAAAATGGATGACTAATAAGAAAATAAATAAACATTAAAAAAATAATAATCTTCAATAGTAATTTTCAAAAAAATTAGGTGCCCCTGCTTTGTTAAACATCATTTTCCCCCTTTATCCTACCTATTGCTAATCTAACAGTGAATTTGATCCCCTGTTAATTCTTCCCTATGTTTAATTAATTCTAATATAAAGGTATCATTCACAAGACATGATCATTTAGGTAGGAAAACACTGAGATATTTGAACATTGAAGGTTCCAACTAGTAAATTTTACATTAAAACTTAACACTGATTTTACTATAATTCAATATAAAATTAATATAAATATCAACTATAATCCCTACATCTTTATCATTGTAATACTGTCTAAGTATACTTTTTAGTCTTCAACAAGAATACTCATAAACACTCATATAGTAGAAATATAGGATAAGTAAGAACACAAAAACTTTGAACTTATTAGTTCAAACTTATTATGTCTCCATTTGTTGATTATCTATTATTTGTCAGAAATTGCATTAGGAAACATATATGTGTGTATATATATATATATAATTCCTAATTATTAATATGACATTATTTTATTTTTGAGAAAACTAAGGCTTAACGAGTTTAAAGCAATGTGCCCAAGGCATAGAACTATGTAGTAAAAGAATTAGGACTTGAACCCACAACTGTCTCACCAAGTACTTACTAGTACACATGTTATACAGCCCTGTTGTGGAAATGATGGGGGAGGAAGGTGTTTTTAGGGGAAGGGCTTGTCATTTTCCAAGGACTAACAATGCCTCAGGGAGCCACTTTCTCCTAATAACTTTCTGAGGTGCTATCTTCATATTGTACCACCAAGAACTGTCCCTGGTTGGATTAAAATGAATTTGAGAGATCTTGTCAAACCCTATACATTGAGGGTCCTCTCAAGAAGGAAGGAGAGAGAAGAAGGTGGTAAAAACAGGTATTACTAAAATAATTAGACGTGCAACTGTAAGGACAAATACAAATTAAACATAAGAGACTGAATTCTCTCTATTGAAAATAATCAGAGACCCCTCCCTTTTTCTTAGAAGATTTACTTAAGAAAACTTATAATTGTAAGTCCTTTCTCTCTCTCTCTTTTTGAAATGTATATAAATCTTTAAAACGTAGTTAAGCCTCTTGCCAGGTTTCCCACCAGGGGATGCCTTTCTCAAGGACCTGGGAAGTATGTCTTTGAAAAGGAATCACCAAGGAAGAGTGCACCCTAACTCCAAATTTCTGTGGGAGGGTAGGAACTAACTTTGGTGGGCAAGTGCCTAAAATCTACCTGCTGTCATAAAGATATGAGAAGCTTATTTTTCTACTGTATAAAGCCAATTATCTAACACAGATGGTCACCTCAATTACCAAATAAATTCAGTATGAACTATGTGTGATAAATAGTACTTTCAAGATTTCTTGAGGACTACTTATTGCTTATCTTGAAAACACATATGTAATGAGTTGTTTCTGCTTGGCTACATAAAAGGGTGATATTTCTTTCTGTCTTTGCAATCTCTTAGCAAATTGCCTATAGTGTACATCACATTCTAGTGTAACATTTATTCAATAATAAAATTTTATTTTTCTTCTAGCTTTGTGGAGAAGTTTTCTGCATCGGATGAGCATCTTATTTTTAATTATGTTTCCCCATCACAACACCTGAATAAATTCAGCCTCTTGATGGTTATTCCCCTTCTACTTAACCAAGTAAAACCTAGAACATCTAGAAAATGGATTGGCATATAGGTGGTTTAAAATAAATATTGCTTGCCTCTGCCCCCAAGTTCACATAAAAATTATAAGTACCATGATTCAGATGTGGCCGATTCTGTCCCACAGTTCCAGATGTCGACATATGATCCAAGTGTGGCCATTCCAATAACCACCTCCTCTACCCCAGCCTTATGGATTAGTTCCCAGATGGGCACATGGTCCAAAGCTGGCCCAGCAGACACCACTCTCACCTCACCCCAACACCCTGCAATAGATTTTGCTGACACTTTGGCAAAAGGAGACCACTATCTCTCTCAGAAGGAGGACTCTAAGAAACAAATAAACCTAGATTAGAGTTTCTCAACTTTAACACTATTGATATTTGGGGCAAGTAATTTTTTGTCGTGAGGGGCTATCTTGTGCATCATTTAGAGACTAGCATCTCTAGCCTCTACCCCTTGATGGCAGTAGCAACATCTCTCCCACCTCCTTAAGTTGTGACAATAAAAACGTCTCCCAACATTGCCAAATGTCTCCTGGAGAAAAAATTGCCCCTAGTTGAGAGCCACTGGCCTAGTGCCAACTTGAGCCTCCTTTGTCACCATGTGGAAAGAAAGTGTTTAAGAATAAAATCTATAAAGAAAGCAAAGCCAAGAGATAACAAGGCATTGAAAGAGAGGCCAATGCATACAGTGGCGTACTTTAAGGCCCTGGATCCAATGTACTTGAAGTGAAAATCACTGTTTGATGTTTTTTATAATGTGGGGCTTTTAAAAAAATATGTTTGTGTAAGTTATATTTAGCAATATTTCTTACACTTGCATCTGAAATAGCCTTGCTTGATATTATAACTATTATAAAACTTACATGTAAGTAAATAGAATAGATATTAAGCTGGTAATTAAAATAAAGTGTAATAGTGTTATGTAATAAGAATGATGTGGAAACTCATAGCAGGTGGGCTTCCTGGGGTGGGATGGGGAAGCCTCACTAGGGAAGTGTTTTTGAAACTAAGCAAAAGCAATTTAGATGAAGTGAGCTGGACTGGGGTTGACAATGCTGGGGACAGAAAACTAGACTGGAGGCAAAGGAGAACAAGACTGAATAAAGCCCACCTGGATGTAGCTGGAGAGAGCAGGATAAGTGAAAATATAAAAAGCTTCACCAGTCAGGGTCTCAACAGAAAATAGGTACACACTCAAATGAAGATACCTGAGCAGGGTTTACTCACTAAAGGACTTAGGAACATCAGAATCTCATCAGTAAGCCTTGTTAAAATAGAGATTGCCAGGTTTCACTAAAGAGTTTCAGAGCTGGTAGGTCTAGAGTAGAACTTGAAAATTTGCATTTCTAACAAGTTTGAAAGTGATACTGATTCTGCAGGTCTATGGAATATACTTTGAAAACCACTGGTGAATAGAAAATTTAAGGAATGGTGCAGAAGAAACCCAAGGCTATTAGCAGCTAAGTGGTAACCACCCCTAAGATCAGAATTAAACAAAGCTATGTAGGGTGTAAACTGGAACTGAGAGCAGGAGAGACATTTGTGTAGAGCAGGCACCATTGTGAGAAACTGTGACATTCAGTGTGGGGGCACAAGCCAGCTCAAGATGACATCTCAGGGAATGAGGAGGAAAATAAATATTCTAACCTTACTCTCCTCTCTCCCTTGGAACACTGACTGGGAAGCCCTGTTGCTTTACTCTATGTAGGGGAACCTTCCAACACAGAAATCAGGGTGGAGAAGGTCTGAGAGTCTATCTGAAGGGTCAGAAAGATTTCCATAGGAGAGAAACAATAACCAAATGTAGAAGGGCTTGTAAATATACAGTTGGTCCTATATCCTTAGGACAATGAAAACTACTGAAAGATTTTATGCAAAAGAGGGGCATGATCAGATTTCTCTTCCTGAAACAACACTTTAGTTGAATGATATAGTTAGATAACAGATTAAAAGGGGAAGATTCTCATATTGGGAACTTAATCCATGTGACCGTGGAGATGGAGAGAAGTAAGAAGCTTTCAGAATTATTTAAGAAGATCACATCTTGGGTCACAAATCAAGCCTCAGTAAATTTAAGAAAACAAATCATATCAAGCATCTTTTCTGACCACAATGCTATGAGATTAGAAATGAATTACAGGGGAAAAAAACGTATAAAACACAAACACATGGAGGCCAAACACTGCATTACTAAATAACCAAGAGATCACTGAAGAAATCAAAGAGGAAATCAAAAAATACCTAGAGACAAATGACAATGAAAATACCACGATCCAAAATCTATGGGATACAGCAAAAGCAGTTCTAAGAAGCTTATAGCTATACAAGCCTACCTCAACAAACAAGAAAAATCTCAAATAAACAATCTAAACGTACACCTAAAGGAACTAGACAAAGAAGAAAACAAAACCCAAAGTTAGCAGAAGGAAAGAAATCATAAAGATCAGAGCAGAAATAACTGAAATAGAAACAAAGAAAACAATAGCAAAGATCAATAAAACTAAAATCTGGTTCTTTGAGAAGATAAACAAAATTGATAAACCATTGGCCAGACTCATCAAGAAAAAGAGGGAAAGGACTCAAATCAAGAAAATTAGAAATGAAAAAGGAGAAGTTATAACAGACACCGCAGAAATACAAAGCATCCTAAGAGACTACCACAAGCAACTCTATGCCAATAAAATGGAAAACGTGGAGGAAATGGACAAATTCATAGAAAAGCACAACTTTCTGAGATTGAACCAGGAAGAAATAGAAAATAAAAACAGACCAATGACAAGCACTGAAATTGAAACTGTGATTAAAAATCTTCCACAAAAAAAAGCCCAGGAGCAGATGGATTCACAGGCGAATTTTATCAAACATTTAGAGAAGAGCTAACACCTATCCTTCTCAAAATCTTCCAAAACATAGCAGAGGGAGGAAAACTCCCAAACTCATTCTATGAGGCCACCATCACCCTGAAACCAAAACCAGACAAAGATGTCACAAAAAAAGAAAACTACAGGTCAATATTACTGATGAACATAGATGCAAAAATCCTCAACAAAATACTAGCAAACAGAATCCGTCAGCACATTAAAAGGATCATACACCATGATCAAGTGGGGCTTATCCCAGGGATGCAAGGATCCTTCAATATATGCAAATCAATCAATATGATACACCATATTAAAAAACTGAAGGGTAAAAAACATATGATCATCTCAATAGATGCAGAAAAATCTTTTGACAAAATTCACCACCTATTTATGATAAAAATTCTCCAGAAAGTAGGCACAGAGGGAACCTACCTCAACACAATAAAGGCCATATATGACAAACTCATAGTCAACATCGTTCTCAATGTGAGAAAATGAAACCATTTCCTCTAAGATCAGGAATAAGACAAGGTTGCCCACTCTCACTGCTATTATTCAACACAGTTTTGGAAGTTTTAGACACAGCAATCAGAGAAGAAAAAGAAATAAAAGGAATTCAAATCAGAAAAGAAGAAGTAAAACTGTCACTGTTTGCATATGACATGATACTATACCTAGAGAATCCTAAAGATGCTACCAGAAAACTAATAGAGCTAATCAATGAATTTGGTAAAGTAGCAGAATACAAAATTAATGCACAGAAATCTCTGGCATTCCTATACACTAATGATGAAAAATATGAAAAAGAAATTAAGGGAACACTACCATTTACCATTGCAACTAAAAGAATAAAATACCTAGGAATAAACCTACCTAAGGAGACAAAAGACCTGTATGCAGAAAATTATAAGACATTGATGAAAGAAATTAAATATGACACAAACAGATGGAGAGATATACCATGTTCTTGAATTGGAAGAATCAACATTGTGAAAATGACTATACTACCCAAAGCAATCTACGGATTCAATGCACTCCCTATGAAACTCCCAATGACATTTTTCACAGAACTAGAACAAAAAATTTCACAATTTGTATGGAAACACAAAAGACCCCGAATAGCCAAAGCAATCTTGAGAAAGAACAACAGAGCTGGAGGAATCAGGCTACCTGACTTCAGACTATACTACAAAGCTACAGTAATCAAGACAGTATGCTTATGGCACAAAAACAGAAACACAGATCAATGGAACAGTATAGAAAACCCAGAGATAAACACACGCACATATGGTCACCTTATCTGTGATAAAGAGGCAGGAATATACAATGGAGAAAAGACCTCTTCAAAAAGCGGTGCTGGGAAAACTGGACAGCTACATGTAAAAGAATGAAATTAGAACACTGCCTAACACCATACACAAAAATAAACTCAAAATGGATTAGAGACCTAAATGTAAGGCCAGACACTATAAAACTCTTAGAGGAAAACAGGCAGAACACTCTATGACATAAATCACAGCAAGATCCTTTTTGACCCACCTCCTAGAGAAATGGAAATAAAAACAAAAATAAACAAATGGGACCTAATGAAACTTAAAAGCTTTTGCACAGCAAAGGAAACCATAAATAAGATGAAAAGAGAACCTCAGAATGGGAGACAATATTTGCAAACAAAGCAACTGACAAAGAATTAATCTCCAAAATATATAAACAGCTCATGCAGCTCAATATCAAAAAAACAAACAACCCCAATCCAAAAATGGGCAGACCTAAATAGACATTTCTCCAAAGAAGATATACAGATTGCCAACACACACAGGAAAGGATGCTCAACATCACTAATCATTAGAGAAATGCAAATCAATACTGCAATGCAGTATCACCTCACACCAGTCAGAATGGCCATCATTAAAAAATCTACAAACAATAAATGCTGGAGAGGGTGTGGAGAAAAGGGAACCCTCTTGCACCGTTGCATGGAATGGAAATTGATACAGCCACTATGGAGAACAGTATGGAGGTTCCTTAAGAAACTAAAAATAGAGCTATCATATGACCCCACAATCCCACTACTGGGCATATACCCTGAGAAAACCATAATTCAAAAAGAGTCATGTACCAAAATGTTTATTGCAGCTCTATTTATGATAGCCAGGACATGGAAGCAACCTAAGTGTCCATCAACAGATGAATGGATAAAGAAGATGTGGCACATATATACAATGGAATATTAGTTATAAATAGAAATGAAATGAAACTGAGTTATTTGTAGTAGGTGGATGGACCTACAGCCTGTCATACAGAGTGAAGTAAGTCAGAAAGAGAAAATACAAATACTGTATGCTAACACATATATATGGAATCTAAAAAAAAAAGGTTCTGACAAACCCAGGGGCAGGACAGGAATAAAGATGCTGATGTAGAAGATGGACTTGAGGACACGGGGAGGAGGAAGGGTAAGCTGGTATGAAGTTAGAGATTAACAATGACTTATATACATTACCAAATGTAAAATAGATAGCTACTGGGAAGCAGCCGCAGTGGTGCTTTGTGACCACTTAGAGGGGTGGGATAGGGAGGATGGGAGGGTGATGCAAGAGGGATGGTATATGGGATATATGTATACGTATAGCTGATTCACTTTGTTGTACAGCAGAAACTAATACAACATTATAAAACAATTAAATTATACTCCAATAAAGATGTTAAAAAAAAAAAAAAAAAAGAAACCACATTCCATTTTACAAATTAGGACCAAATACTTCCAAGATATTAAATCACTAACTACTAGTTAATTTAAGACAGACATCTGTTTCTAACAGAACTATATACATCCCTTACATCCTTTATGTTTGACAAAAATTATACTTTTAATAACATTGTTGAAAAAAATAACTACTTAAAATACATTACTGTTCTTTGACATTAACCCCTGACCATCAAAAAAAACCAAAAAAGTAAATCTATTAGAAATCTTCCAAAGTTAATAAATAATGAGAAAAGGGACTTACATGATCAATTAGTTCACGGACCATTCCATTCCATTGTCCATTGGCATCATCCTGGGCTCCATATTTCCCATCCTCCACAAGTCTAATTTCATATGTAAAGCCAAGGATTGTAGATAACTCTCTGAGGAGGTCAATGCAATAGCCCTCAAATCGATCATTTCCATAAAGAGGTTTGTCAGACTTCTTAAACAGAACATAGGGTTCTTCCTGGAAACAGCAAACATGAAGGTAGGAAGTGTCAGTTAATCACGAAACTTACTATCACAATTATAAGTTTATTACAAGATACAAAATTTCACATTAATTTACAACAGTCAATTTTATTTTCTTCTAATTGTAATTAATATAGTTTGAAACACTAAGAAGGCAGATTACTTTGAGAATACTTGGGTCTCACAAGAGAATATTTAAATATAACTTTGACACAACTATATAATAAAAATGATATATATCTTATACCACATCTTATATCACATATAAATAATATATAATGAGATACATACTATACAATGTATAATACTAAGACATAATTTCACTATGATTACAATACCCCAATTTGAATTATACCATATAATTAATTTCTGGTGTGCTGTTTCAGTGAGGTTTATTGATAAAGGAATGAAAAAAAGTCATTACTTAATTGCCTATCATGTGCTAAGAACTGAATTAGGGACTTTTATATACATTATCACATTTAGTTCTAAGAACCATGAAAATTACAACTACTATAATTATAAGAGAAAAAGTAGTAGCTTACTTTAGAATATAGAAGAAGAAACTAAGTTTATCAAGTGTTTATGCATTCATCCAACAAGATTTTATGGAGCCTGCTATGAGCCAGCCCTCCTCTATATATATGAGAAATCCCTGATAAATGAAGTTCATGATATAGGGGAAGAAAACAATAATAAACGCCTAAACGACCAGAACACATTACTTCTGATGCTGATAAACTGTATAAAAACATAAACTAGGGCAATAAGATATCGAATGACATTAAGGTAGTTGGCAAGATAAGATAAGACAGAATTGAGTAATATGTCTGGAAATCTTTTCTGAGGAGTAGAAACATGCACTAGAACCTAAAAGATAAGAAGGAGCCTAGACATTTGAAAATCTGAAAGAAGAGCATGTCAGGACAAGGACACAGCAGTAAAAAGCCTGAGATCAATATGATACTAGAGTGTTTAGGGACGAGGATAACAGCCATCAGTATGATTGAAGTCACATCCAGTATGTGAGGGAATTAGTTGAACAAGGTAAGAATGAAGAGCAAGTGAGGAACCAAATCTTGTAAGGCTCTGCAAGGCAGGCCCTCTTAAAGATTATATGTTTAACTAAGGGCTAAGAGAATCCATGTATTAGCATATTTTATTGGGAGTGGGTGGAGCATGGTGTTACAGATTGTCCTGTAACTAAACCAGGGTGCAATTGGCTCTACTACTTACTATTTGACAATGGGCAAAGCCTCTGGAAGCTTCTCTCTTAGAAAAAGACACTGCAAAGTGAAAAAGCTTAGGAGGCTGCCATGTCAGTCCATCTAGCAATGCAATCACCCTTTTCCCAACCCTGGGAGAACAACACTCATCTCATGAGGGCCATAATACCTAAAGGAGTTTTGGACAAACAGCAATGTGTCAGCTCACCCATACTCATCTCAGAAACAAGGCTAATTCCATCTTTCTTCCCATATCCTTTGACCTGGCCTGACCCTACTGTTTCATGCACACTCTAGCTTGATCAGTTTCCTGCTCTTCTGATGTTCCACTGTGGGAAAGAAGTCCTGCTCAAAGATCAGCACCTTGTTCCACATCTTCACGCAATTTTTGGAATGTCCCTTTCATTCCTGCCTTACTGAACTATATCCTCTGTCCCAGAGACTCTCTTCAGTGTCACCCCCACACCCCTCAGGGACAGAAACACATTTGGTGCCTTCTCTTGCCCCTCATTGTGGCCCCAGACCATTTCTTCCCCTGCCTCCGGAGATAATCTTTGCTCCTCTGAGGTTCATGCCACCCTCCTACAACAGGCTCTCTCTTTACAACTGCTGTTATCCAATGAAATTTGAATCAGAAGATTTACTAAGATCTGTGGGATAAGTGGGAAGAGAAGCCTTTGCTTTTCAAATTTTTAGCAACTGGATGACAATTTTTCTCTCTTCCAAATCTTATCAACCTTCACTATTGTATTCAAAATCCATTTGGATCAACATGGTCACACTCAATCCTTTTACCTCCTCATTGCCAAATCCTTCTCTCATTTAGCCTCCCTCTCCCATGATCAAAACGGCACTGGGCATTTCTCAGAAGATGATATACCTCTGAATTAGGATTTCTAACAGCCCATTAATCCAATTCATATTTCAATCATACCCATGCCTACAATTCTTCAGTTCCATAAAGACCTCTAGGGCTTCCCTGGTGGCACAGTGGTTGAGAGCCCGCCTGCCGATGCAGGGGACGTGGGTTCGTGCCGCGGTCTGGGAAGATCCCACATAACGCGGAGCGGCTGGGCCCGTGAGCCATGGCCGCTGAGCCTGCGCGTCCGGAGCCTGTGCTCCGCAACGGGAGAGGCCACAACAGTGAGAGGCCCGCGTACCGCAAAAAAAAAAAAAAAAAAAAAAAAAAAAGACCTCTAACACAGTGACCTCCACATTTTCCCACTATCAACCCCTTCCTCACTTCACTGTCAGCCCTACATCCCTTGGTCCACTAGTATAACTTCTATACTACATGCATTCTCATGCCTTTTGCCCATCTTGTGCTTGGGTATTCGGCTTTACAAAACCATGCCTTATATAAACAACTTTTTGTTTTTCCCATGCCTACTCCTGAAGAGTAGAACACTGCTAATTGTTTACACCTAAAATTAATATCCTTAAACATTTTATGGTAGTATCCATGTCCAACTCTATGAGATGAACATTTTATCCATTTTTCTTTATACTTACAGCTTCCCACTCTAATACTCAGTTAATTACCTCAGCAAGAAATTAAAAGCAATCACATGTGACACCTTTACCTTCAGATCACAAAACCCACCAGAGTCAATTATCTGAGCTCATTTTCTCTTTCCTTTGTCTACTGCTATGGAGGAGATGGCCCCGTGCTTATTGGACCAATCTCTACACTTACGTCCTGATTCTTTTATCAGTCAGGGTCGCAACACAGGATGCCGCTTTCAGCAGAATAGTGATATTCAGTTGAGAAATATAAGCAGTATAAGGCAACTACAGGAGGGATCCATGAGGACAGAAACCATGACCTTGCTGTCTTCCCTCCCTTTGATCTCCTTCTGGGGCTTCCCATTAGTCAAAACCAATCAAAAGTCAGAGGGTACAGCAGTCTATTAATGTGATTTGCACAGGTCACCCTCCTGGGAGAGTGAAGAAGAGTGAAGAATGAATCTGGAGGGACAAAAAGAAAGATACATAGCACATCCCCATCACCTTTCACTTGCTCCAAGACCTAATTAACTGAGTCATCTTCTCTCCCCTTAATAATCAATCTGTCTCCTTATATAGAATTAATTTCAAAGTATATGTACTTGTTCCAATAACCTGCTTCTCAGGACCTTTTGTTGTTTCTTTTCTACCGTATTCTAAATGTAGATGACTCTTAAGACTTGGTTATGGCCCCTCTCCCCTTCTTTTCTTAAAATGCATCCCTAAATGATCTTAGCCATACACATCAAATTCAATAACATCTTTACGCTGATGACTCCAAAATTTATATATCTGACCCAGACCTCTCCAAGTAAGTCTTGGGCACACATCTCCAGCAGCACTTGTCAGCACCACTTAGTCATTCATAGACATCTCACATCCCTTAATTCCCAGATCAAATTCTTCTTTTCCCCAAAACTTGTACACCTTTTCAGTTCTCTCTGCTTTCGGAAAGTGGAAAGTTTCCAGTTACTCAAGCCAGTCACTGAGGCATCATCCTTGCTTCCCTTTCTTTTTGCTCATTCACTACAGAGCAACAAAAATGATCTTCTTAAAGTATACATTGAATTATATCACCGCCACCACTTCAAACCATCCCTAGACTGCCAATGCATTTAGAATAACATTCAAATTCCTTCTCGTGACCCCTGAAACCTGTTGTTCCACCACGTGTTTTCATCTTGATAAATGGTTCCAGCACTCACAAAAGTAATCAACTCAAAAGCTAGGGAGTCCCTCTCACTCTCTGTTCTAACCTTTGGAAATCGTACAAGTTCTTCTGTCAAAAGTATTTTTTTTCTTTATAAACTAATTTTATTATTTTATTTTATTTTAAATTTTGGCTGCATTGGGTCTTCATTGCTGCGCCTGGGCTTTTCTCTGTTTGTGACAAGCGGGGGCTACTCTTCGTTGCAGTGCACAGGCTTCTCATTGCAGTGGCTTCTCTTGTTGCAGAGCACGGGCTCTAGAGCGCAGGCTTCAGTAGTTGGGGCGCATGGGCTTAGTTGCTCCACGGCATGTGGGATCTTCCTGGACCAGGGCTCGAACCCGTGTTCCCTGCATTGGCAGGTGGATTCTTAACCACTGCGCCACCAGGGAAGCCCCAAAATGTATTTTGAACTCGTCAATTTCTTCCCACCATCCCTGCTACCACTGTGGTTCATGCAATCTTTATTTTTCATCTGGATTCCTATAGTAGCCTCTTACCTCTCTTTTCCATTTATATGTCCCCACAGTCCTCTCTCCATAGAAAGTCACAGAGATCTTGTGAAAAGTAAATATGATTTTATCATGTACCTGCTTACAGCCTATCAGTGCCTTTTCATTTACACTAGAATAAAAGCAAAACTGCTTACGATGGCCTTCAAGGCCCTGCCCGCTTTCCTCTCTAACCTTAGCTTCTCATTCTCCTCTCTCATCATGTCCAGGAACACTGGCCTTGTCCTCAAACTTGTCAAACTCATTCCTGACCTGAGGTCTTTGCATCGCCTTCTTTTCTCTCCTTTTCTGACTGGGAGGATCTTTCCTAAGATCTTCACATGGCTGTTTCATTCTCATCATTCAGGTCTCTGCTCAAATATCACCTCTTCAGAAAAAAACACACTATATATAAACTACCTCTCCCTTCTAAGTTACTCTCTATTGTTTTACCTTGCTTTATTTTCCTCATAGCCCAATCTGAAGTATGTATGCATGTATGTATGCACGTGTGTATGTTCGTATGTATATGTGTATTTATTTATTGGGGTGTGTGTGTTTCTTTCTTCCCCTACTGGAATATAAATTCTTGAGTGTGGAGACATTAGAGATTATGTTCATTAATATATTTCAGTGCCTAACTAAATGACTGGCAACTAGTTGATGTTCAAGAAACGTGTGGTACCGCTTCCCTGGTGACGCAGTGGTTGAGAGTCTGCCTGCCGATGCAGGGGACACGGGTTCGTGCCCCAGTCCGGGAAGATCCCACGTGCCGCGGAGCGGCTGAGCCCGTGAGCCATGGCCGCTGAGCCTGCGCGTCCGGAGCCTGTGCTCCGCAACGGGAGAGGCCACAGCAGTGAGACGCCCACACAGAAACGTGTGGTAAATAAATAAAATATTCATCATAAAGGTTTATACTCTACCTTTCCCTCCCTGACCTCATCTTCTCTTTAAATTCTAAATATCCTGTTTTCTTGCAGTTCTTCAAATATCCTGCTATTTTCTGCCTCAGAGCCTTTTAACATATTGTTCTATCTGTCTATAAGGCCCTTAAACATTGGTGAGCTTTCTGGCTTCCTTTAAGGCTCAAATGAAATGTGAAAACATTCCTGGGTTCCTTATGTAAAGAGAATCCTGTTATTCTCTACTTCAACACTTTATTTTCTCATAATAATTAATTTATCTTCAATTTTTTATTTGTTGGCTTACATCCTTTTTGATTGTCCCACTTCCCTGGAATATAACAGCCACATTGATTCATTATAGTATCTCCAATGCCTAACACAATGCTTGGCACATAGTGGGGGCAAAGAAAATATTAATTAAATAAATGATAAATTGGTTAATGTTCTGACTCAATTATCTCATCTCTAAGTTGATTTACCAATGCTTTTAAAGTTGTTTGGAGAATTAAACAAAAGGTACCTGGCAGATAACTTTTAAATTATCATTTCATTATTTTAGATACAATAATTTTCAATGGATTTTTAATAGACTTTATTTCTATAGCAGTTTTAGGTTTCCAGCAAAATTGAGCACAAAGTTCAGAGTGTTCCCGTATACCGCCTGCTGCCACACATGCCTAGCCTCCCCTGTTTTCAACTTCCCTCACCAGTGATACATTTGTTATTTTCGATGAATCTACAATGACACATCACTATCATTTAAAGTCCATAGTTTACCTTAGGGTGGTACTTTCTATGGGATTTGTCAAATATATAATGACATGTAGCTCACCACTGTTAAGTATCATACAGAATAGTTTCACTGCCCTAAAAATCCTCTGTGCTTTACCTATTCATCCCTCCCTCCCCTCTAATCCTCGGCAACCACTAATCGTTTTTATTGTGTCTAGAGTTTTCTCTTTTCCAGAATGCCATAGAGTTAGATTCATATAGCACGTAGCCTTTTCAGATGGGCTTCTTTCACCTGGTAATATACATTTATGTTTCCTCCATGTCTTTTCATGGCTTGATAGCTAATTTCTTTTTAGTGCTGAATAATATCCCATTGTCTGAATATAGCATAGTTTACTTATCCATTCACCCACTGAAAGACAACTTGGTTGTTTCCAAGTTTTGTCAATTATGAATAAAGCTGCTATAAATATCCCTGTGCAGGTTTTTGTATGGATATGTTTCAACTCATTTGGATAAATATCAATGCATTCAATTGTTAGATCATATAAGAGTCCATTTAGTTTTGTAAGAAACTGCCAACCACTTGGCATTCCCACCAGCAATGAATGAGAGTTCCTGTTGTTCCATATCCTCATCAGCATTTGGTGTTGTCAGTTTTCTGGATTTTGTTCATTCTAACAGGTATGTAGTGACTTTTCATAGTTTCCTTAATTCACAATTCTCTAAGGAAAGATGATGTTGAGCATCTTTTCATATGATTCAATTGAGTTTTATTAGGAATATTTTACAATTGTCATTTTTCAAAGAGGTTAAATAATTTTCGCAGGTCACACAGCTAAGAAAAGATAAAGAACCCCTAAGAAGAGGCCAAGAAGAGATTTGAACTCAGGTTTTCTAAATTCCAAGATACATACTTTTCCCACAATCTTCTATCACTTTCTATACCATAAGATAATTTGTGGAAAATCCATATATGCTGCATTTTTAAATGAAATTAGGTAAAACACATAGGAATCAGAAATTAATCTGTAACTAAATTCAAAGCTAGATATTTGGGCTTACCATAAGTTAAAAAGGACAGTTAAAATCATGTCTAATTTTTATCTAATATATGATCACATATAAAATGTATTCCCCAGGGATATACAGAATACTACAAATGTGACAGATGTAGTCCTCTTCCAACCTTGGGGATATTATACTCATTTTCCTCTCTTCCTGGACTCTTCCTGGACTTCTCATCTTTCAAATTAGATAACACATTTCCATGGATCACAATTTAAATGCCCTTGTTACCTTGGAAGAGGAGGAAACCTGCAGCTAAACAGCTTTCTTGTGCTGGGTATTCACAATTCAGGCATATTCAGGTATCTCTTTTTCTGACTGTCCCACAAAAACTTTTGAATACTTTTACCATGATATTTACCATATTGAGTAGAGAGTGCTGGTTTACATGTATATCTTCTGAACTAGATGGCAGGATAGGTCCTTAAATTTGCATCAAAAGCACCCAACATCACCAGGTACATAAGAGGCTGGCAAATAAAATGACTGCTGTAATGAACTGAATGGAAATGGACGGCTATGGTCAACTGGGGAAGCCAAGGGAACTTGAAGGAAAAATTTATAAGACAGCTAAGTTCCCCTATGGGGTTTGGGGATAGTGGTAACAAATCCTCAGGTTCCTCACCCACAGGCAGGGGGTTAGGGACTTGAAAAGAACATATCGTGCTCCCCTGAAGAGGAGGGTACAGCTAGAGAATTTCTGGCTGGTGGAATGGGGATCAAAAGAAGTATTTTGTTACAATAATTAATTCTATGAACTTCATACTTTGGTTTCATCCAGTTTCTGATTTATAAGTAAATGGATGTGTATTTTATTTTTACTTAGAAGTCACAAAGGTTGACCATTTTTCAAGTTCCATACATTAAGTAATAGCACTATCTAACATTTTCCAAGCATCTACTTACTGCCCAGCCCTGTTCTGAGTGCTTTCCTTGGATTAACTTATTTATTCCTCATTACAAGCATGTGAGTTCAGTGATATTATTATTTCTATTTTACAGATGAAGAAACTGAGGGCAGGGGTGCTAAGTATTTTGCTTAAGGTCAATAGCCAGCATACAACCTAGGTGGTTAGACTACTGGATCACTTACTTTTATACTATACTTCCCACATTAAATGGTTCCTAGTAATCGTTTCCAAACTCCATACAAATGCATAATTACACAGAGCTCATTAGATAACTTAACATGCATTGTATGGCTTTATTATTTTTTCAATCAACTGGGATTAGCCAGTAATACACTGCATGCCAAATGGTAATACATTTACTAATTGAACAATGCAATCAAAACAACACTGTAGAATAGAAGTAAATACATAATCTAAAATATTCATTTTCTACATGATAAATTATCTCTTTTTCAAGTAAGAGCACAGGTTTTTAACGTAAAAGTACTTCGAGAACTGGTAAAAAAAAAAAAAAAAAAGGGAATTCCCTGGTGGTCCAGTGGTTAGGACTCTGTGCTTCCACTGCAGGGGGCACAGTTTTGATACCTGGTCAGGGAACTAGACCTCGCATGTCCCACACTGCGACCAAATAAATAGGAAAAAAAAAAAAGAATTTGTAAAAAAAGCGTATTTTAAGCCCAACAGATTTAGGTAACAACATATGAATGTCTAAAAAATGTTTCTCCCCCATTTGCACTGTTAAGTCATCATTGTCTCTCTCTACTTAAAATTTTTGTTCCAAAATATTTATGATACACCTTTCATACAAACTCTCTGGAACACTGGAGAAAAATATGATGAACGTCAGTGATTACCTAAAAGTGTATAAGGAATGTGAAGGATATATGTGCACAAGATACAAAAGCAGAGCAAAAATTCCAAAAATTATTACACTATTTAAATCTCACTAATCCAGCTTTTTGTAGTAACCATTGTACCTATTAATTTGATTTCCTTCACCTATCAGCTAATAAGGAAACTTCTGTCACAGGCAAACAAATTTGTTGGTCCTTGTGAGATTAAAAAGCCTATTTAGATGTATATTTTAAACAGGGTTTCATATCACTAGGAAAAAAATGTTATCTGAGTGCATCTTTTTAGTATTTACGGATCTCTACAATGTTTAATATCACTCTTCCCACATTTAATTCTGAGAAGTAAGACACACTTTTCCAGCTGTGATCCCTATCTCCAGCTACACTGTGTCACAAGATAGTTTACATCGAGTTATGACTCTCCTTCAGACTCTCTTTCTCTGTTTCACACAGCACAAGGATAAATAATAACCTAGTGTAAGAAAAGAAAAATGGTACCAGAAGCAATTACTGTGCCACATACTGAGTTCAATGAATATTGTGATAAAACTCTCCTGGGCAACTTTACTGATTTCTCACATAGTCTTAAATCTCCACATCAGCATTTGCTAGAGGTAAAGGCACTTCAGTCCATTGGCATCTGTAATAAGGATTTGTCAGCATTTCTACTGTCAACCTCAGTTTTAAGGAACGCAATAATTCATATATTTTTATCTGCATTAGACTGGGATTAGGCACAGAATAAACCCAAAATGAAGTTCTGAAAAAGTAAAATATGTTTTAAGGTTAAGGGGATCAAAATATATTATTTAAATATAATAAAACTTTATACTTTTAAGTGTATAATTTTTTTAAAAAATTATTTATTTTATTATTTATTTATTTTTGGCAGTGTTGGGTTTTCGTTGCTGTGTGCTGGCTTTCTCTAGTTGCGGTGAGCGGGGCCTACTCTTCGTTGCGATGCACAGGCTTCTCATTGCAGTGGCTTCTCTCATTGCGGAGAATGGGCTCTAGGTGCGTGGGCTTCAGTAGTTGTAGCGCATGGGCTCAGTAGTTGTGGCGCACGGGCTTAGTTGTTCTGTGGCATGTGGGATCTTCCTGGACCAGGGCTCAAACTCGTGTCCCTTGCATCGGCAGGTGGATTCTTAACCACTGTGCCACCAGGGAAGTCCTAAGTGTATAGTTTATATGTCCCTCAGTCTTTATCTAAAGCCCTTATCTAAATTGTTTTTTTCATGAACTTGAACTATCATTGTCTTACTCGTGGTTTCAGAAGATTAGGGATATTAAGATGCAAATTGATTTTCTATGATATGTATAAAATATCCCCTACTATTACAATAGGACTAATAACTAATTTATTTATTTATTCAAACATATATCAAAATCTTATTATGTACGAGCACTTTTTTAGGCTCCAGGTATACAACAATGAAGAACAAAACAAAACAATACCTAAAAATTCCAGCCCTTATGGAGCTTCCAATCTAGTGATGAATTGAAGGTTTTTATCTATTTTATATAATCCTGTATTGTTTACATGGCTACTTTGCTTCATTAATTACCAGAGGGAAAATATCACTAGAGAGTACATTTTTGAGAAACATGACTCTGTCTTGTTTTAGAACATTCTGGTGAATATCAGAACCTATGAAACAGTGGCCCTCAAATCATTTATGTGGGAAAACAGAAATAGATATTCAGTTAGACCTAGTCTGGTTTGGAATTTACCCTTAAGACCAGAAATCTTTTAAAATTTCTTTGTGGCAACCAGCCGAAACTCCAGTTGTTTATGGGTAACAATATCCTTAACTGTAAAGTATTTATATTTTATGAATTTATATTTATATTGTTCATGACTCTTAATTTTTCCTTAACGAAGATAGGGTTGACAAAAATTACCTTTGTTAATAGCAATAGCATTCATATGGGCCAAATGAAAGAAACACATGGTTACAATAATGACATCATATTAAAGTTATGGAGATTAAAACTTAAAACTGAACAGTTTATATTTTCCCATGGAATCATTTATTTCTTTCTACTTTCTGAGCCTTATGTACCTACTCTTTGTATCCTATCACTGCCTTCACAGTGAAAGAATTAAATAATAATAACAGAGCAACTAGTTTACAGAGTGTGGAGATCAGGTAGGTGCTACAAAGTTTATTAGAAGTAGAAGGCTAATGAATGGGCAGCACGAAGGGCAGGGGAAAGGATGCTGAAGTTCCTTTGAGGGAGATGAGCCAGCTCCTTAAAACTATAGAGTTATACCTTAATATGAGAAAAAAAAAAAAAAAATCTCAACGTCTTGCCCTGGGAAGCTCAAGAGAAGGCAAAGTGAAGAATCAAGTTTTCAAAAGGGAGATTAAGGATAAAAGGACATTATCATACACAGCAATACCAAGAAGATGGATATTTCTTTGACAAATAAGTAATCAACTCACTGTAACTATCTGATTATGACTTATCCCACTGCTCAAACAAGCAATACCCCTGGATAGATTAAGAACACAATGAATGATGTGAACTTGAAAAAAAAACCAAAAAACAGCTTATGATAACAATAAGAATGTTTTCTCAGTACTAATATATGTTTTCAATTGGCATGTTTGGATTTTAACTGGCTACCACCATTCTTGCATGGAATAGTGACCTATAAGTAAAAACAGCAACTCCAATGATGATCAATAAATTACTATACTTTTCTAAGACAGTACATTGCAAGTTGTTATATGATGTTTAACAAGATGCATGCAGATATCTACATTTAATAAC
The DNA here is from genome assembly GCF_026419965.1 of Kogia breviceps. Lineage (NCBI taxonomy): Eukaryota > Metazoa > Chordata > Mammalia > Artiodactyla > Physeteridae > Kogia > Kogia breviceps. The sequence continues at coordinate 34,639,940 of NC_081322.1, read as the reverse complement.
CTCTTGTTAAAATATAAATGTAAAATATTTTTATTGTTCATCCATCCATTCATCCACCAATGTATCCATTCATGCATTCACTAATCAAATATCTTTATGCAAATTTTATATACAGATTTCCAGAGCAGAGGTCAGCAAAATGGCTCTTAAAAACCAAATAGTAAATATTTTTGGCTTTGTGGGCAATACATTTGCAACCACTCAACTCTACCATGGTAGAGAAAAAGCAGCTGTAGAAGCAATGAATAAGCTGGCAAAAACTGTCAGAGTTTTTAGAAATCAATTTTGTAGGAACTCTGGAACCTAATAAAAAACTCACAACAATCAAGGGAATGCTTTATGACAAGAAAAACTACAGAATTTTGGTAAGAGAGGTCTGTAGCGTATCAATTTATCCAGTTACTACTACCCTCCACTCCCCAACTCTGCAGTAGCCTTGAAGATGGCAGCCTGCATTTCTGATGCAGGTTGTGCATACCACAGGGCTCATTATGGGCCTATTCTCAAAGAACATAGTTCTGTGTTTTCACCTGTGTGATGATTCTGTGAAGGATCAGCTCAAGGATTTGCCTTTGTTTTGCCTACATAGGAGCTTCCCCAGGGCTGAAGTTCCTTCATGGGTGGTTTTTTCATAAGCATTTGAAGGCAAATATGTTAGCCACTACTTCCTGAGCAAGAGAAAATAGCAGGGGCAAGAGAAAAACTAAAATGCCTGGGATAGAAGAGGCTTGGAAAAGAGATACTTGGGACAATTAGGGTTATGAAAATCCCCAGCACATATTTAAGGAAATCTAGAAAGCCACATAGGTGTCTATGGCTAGATGTATGCTCAGAAAAGACCTGAGAAGACTCTAAGCATTTACCTCTGGCTGGACTTCAGTCTTTATGCAAGCAGAAAGGGAAGAAGGGAAGAATTGTAAACTGCCTGGCTAACAGTGAGGGAGTGTCTCAATATACAAACAAACTATAAGGATGGAGAGAGGTTTTGTTTTCTGTTATTTTGTTCCAGGAGTTTAAGGAAATCTTAATAAAATCAATAGAAGACCACTAATCTAGAAACCTCACACTTCAGTGGCTCCACATAACAAAGAATACAGACTCTACAAAATTATTTCAGCAAGGTCACTAAGCAAACAACCACCACAATAGATAATAACAACAAATCCTGGGTTGGGGGTAGAATCTGACTTATAAGGTGGCTACATTATAATATTCAAAATGTCCATTTTTCAATAAAAAATTATGAGGTACAGAAAGAAACAAGAATGTACAGCCCATTTACAGGAACTGTCCCTGACAGAAACCAGACATCAGACCTACTAGAAAAAACTTAAATCAACTGTTCTAAATATGATCAAAGTGATAAAACTATATACAGAGAATCAAAAGACACCATCAGAAAAAAAATCTCACCAAATAGAGAACATCAATAAAGAAATAGAAATTATTAAAAAGAAACCAAATAAAAGTTATATAGCGAAAATTACTGTAACAGAAATGAAAAATTCACCAGTAGGGTTTAATAGTAGATTTGAGCAGGCGGAAGAAACAATCAGTCAATTATTTTTGACTGAAGATCAGTCAATTGAAATTATTCAGTCTGAAGAGCAGAAAAAAAATAAATGAGGAAAAATGAAGAGAGCCTAAAGGATTATGAAACACCATCACGTGGACTAAAAAAATGCACTATGACCCTCCCAGGAGGACAGGAAAGAGAAAAGGGGGCAAAAAGTATATTTGAAGAAATAATAGCCAAGTTCTCAAATTTAATAAAAAATATCACATAAGAAACTCAATGAATTCCAAGAATAATAAACTAAAAATGGTCCAGAGGAAGACACATTATAATGAAACTGTTGAAAGATAAAGAGAAAATCTTTAAAGCAGCAAGAGAGAAGTGGTTTGTCATATATAGAAATATTCAATACAATGCCAATTCTCATCAGAAATCATGAAAACCAGAATGCAGTGGGTATTTAAAGTGTTAAAAGAAAACATTATCCACCAAGAATTCTATATCTGGCAAAACCTTCCTTCAAAAATGAAGGTGAAATTAAGACATTTTCCGATAAACAAAAGCTAAGGGAGTTTGTTGCCAGTAGACCTGCCATAAAAGAAATGTGAAAGGGCATCATTTAGGTTGCAGTGAAAGGACACCAGACAGTAAATTGAAGTCATAGGGAAAAATTAAGAACACAGGAAGATATTGCTACACAGGTAAATATAAAAACCCACATTATTTTCATTTCTGATTTATAATTCCTCTTTTTTCATATATCAGTTAAAAGACAAATGCATGAAACAATAATGATAAATGTATGTTAATAGGTATGCATACATAAAGCAGTTGTGACAATAACAATGTAGAGGGGCAGAGCTATATAGAAGTAAAGATTTTGCATACAATTGGAATTAAATTGGTGTTAATTCAAACTATACGGCCATAAATTAGGATGTTAAGCATAAGTCCTATAATAACCACTAAGAAATTAAGTAAAAGGTATACAGTTAAAGAAAACAGAAGGATATCAAAATAGTACACTACAAAAATCAGTTTAAAATGCAAAATAAGGTACCAATGGAGGAACAGAGGAATAAATAACATATAACACATACAGAAAACAAATAGCAAAATGGCAGAAGTCCTTCCTTATCATTAATTACATTAAATGTAGATGGATCAAATTCTCTAATTAAAAGGCAACGGGTTTAAAACAAAATACAGGATCCAACTACATGTTCTCCACAAAAGACTCAGTATAGATCAAAATAGGTTGAAAGTGAAAGGGTGAGAAATATATTCCATGCAAACAGTCACCAAAAGAGTGACCATACTAATATAAAACAAAATGGAGTCTAAGTAAAAAATTGTTACATGAAAGAAAGAACATAGAATATTCATAAAAGGTCAATCCATAAATATAATATATCAATTATAATCATATAAGCATCTAAAAACAGGACCCCAAAATATATGAAGTAAAAACTGACAAAACTGAAGGAAGAAATAGATGATTCTATATTAATGGTCGGAAACTTCAACGCCCCAATTTCAACAATGGTTAGAAAAACTAAACAGAAAATCAATGAGGAAATGGGGTTTTGAATGAATCAGAAAGAATAGAAAATATGAACAGACTGATTGATTACCAGTGATAAAACTGAATCAGTAAAAAACAAAGTCCAGGACCAGACAATCTCAGAGATAAATTCTGCAAAACATTTAAAGAAGAGCTAACACCCATCCTTTTCAAACTATTCCCAAAAACTGAAGAGGAAGGAATGCTTCTTAACTCATTCTATGAGGTCAGTACCACCCTTATTCCAAAACCAGATAAAGACACCACAAAACTGAAAATTACAGGCCAATATCACTGGTATACATAGATGCGAAATATTAGCAAACCAAATTCAATAATACATTAAAAGGATCATACACCATGGTCAAGTGAGATTATCACAGGGATGGAAGGATGGTTCAATATCCACAGATCAATCAATGTGATACACCACATTAACAAATCAAAAATAAAAATTATACAATCATCTCAACAGATGTAGAAAAAGCTTTTGACAAAATTCAACATCCTTCCAAATTGAAAAGGAATAAGTAAAATTCTCACTTTTTGCAGATGACATACACTCACTCTACATAGAAAATCCTAGAGACACCACCAAAAAGACTGTTAGAACACATAAACAAATTCAGTAAATATGCAGGATAAAAAAATCAATATGCAAAAATCTGTTACATTTCTACAAATAAGAATAAACTATTATAAAGAGAAATTAAGAGAACAATCCCATTTACAATTGCATAAAAAGGAATAAAATACCTAGGGATAAATCTAACCAAGGAGGTTAAAAGACTTGTACTCAAAACACTATAAGAAATTGATTGAAGAAATTGAAGCTAGCACAAACAAATAGGAAGGTATACTATGCTCATGGATTGGAAGAATTAATATTGTTAAAATGACTGTACTCCCCAAGGCAATCTATAGATTCAATGCAATCCTTATCATAATACCAAAGGCATTTTTCACAGAACTAGAACAAATACGTCTAATATTGTATGGAAACACAAAAGATCCCAAACACGCAAACCAATCTTGAGAAAGAAGAAAAAAACTGGACGTGTCATGGTCCCTGATTTCAAATCATACTACCAAGTTACAGCAGTCAAATGGACAGTATGATCTGGCACAAAAACAGATGCATAGATCAATAGAACAGAATAGATAGCTCAGAAATGAGCCCACACTCATATGATCAATTAATCTATGATAAAGGAGTCAAGAATATACAATGTGGAAAAGACAGCCTCTTTAGTAAACAATGTTGGGAAAACTGGGCGGCTACATGCAGAAGAATCAAATTGGACTACTTTCTTACATTATATAAAAAATAAACTAAAAATGAATTAAATATGTAAGTGTAAGACCTGAGACCATAAAATTCCTAGAGGAAAACATAGGCTGTACATTCTTTGACATCTGTCTTAGCAATACTTTTTTGCATATGTCTCCTCAGACAAGGAAAACAAAAGCAAAAGTAAACAAATAGGACTATATCCAACTAAAAAGTTTCTACACAGCAAAGAAAATCATCAAGAAAATGAAAAAGCAGCCTACTTAATGGGAGAAGATATCTGCAAATGATATATCTGATAAGGGATTAATATCCAACATATGCAAAGTACGCATATAACTCAACATCAAAAAAAAAAAAAACAAACAAACATACAACACAATTAAAAAATGGGCAGAGGACCTGAATAAACATTTTTCCAAAGAAGACATACAGACGGCCAACAGAAACGTGAAAAGATGTTCAACATCACTAATCATCAGGGAAATGCAAGTCACTTCACACTTGTCAGAATGGCTATCATCTAAAAGACAACAAATAACAAGTTTTGGCAAGGATGTGTGGAAAAGACATCCCTCATGCACTTTTGGTGGGATTGTAAATTGGTGCCGCCCCTATGGAACTCAGTAAAGAGGTTCCTCAAAAAACTAAAAATTGAACTGCCGTATAATCCAGCAACTCCACTCTCGGTATTTATCCACAGAGGAAAAAAACACTAATTTAAAAAGATATATGTACACCAATGTTTATTGTAACATTACTTATAATAGCCTAGATATGGAAGCAATATAAATGTCCATCAACAGATGACTGGATAAATATTTTATATATATATATATATATATATATATATATATATGAATATTACTCAGCCATAAACAAAAAAAACCCTGAAATCTTGCCATTTGCTACATGGATGGATCTAAAGTATACTTTGCTAAGTGAAATAAATCAGAGACAGAAAGACAAATACCATATGATCTCACTTATATGTGAACAAAACTAATAAACAAACAAAACAAAATGAAAACAGACTCACTGATACAGAGAACAAACGGTGCTTGCCAGAGGAGAGGGGGCTGGAAATTACAATATAGGTGAAGGGAATTAAGAAGTACAAACCTCCAGTTATAAAATAAATAAGCAATGGTGATGTAATATACTGCATAGGGAATATGATCAACAATATGGTAAGAACTTTGAATGGGGATAGATGGTTACTAGAGTTATCCTGGTGATCATAATGTGTGCAGATTAGGTAGTACACCTGAAACTAACATAATATTGTACATCAACTATATTTCAATAAAATAATTTTTATAACTTAGTAAAAAGATAAACAACGCAGTTAAAAAATGGCAAATGTTTAGATAGAATTTCTCAAATCCCTTTTTTACTTTATCCCATTATCTTCTAAGAGCATGCTTTCTCTTTTCACTTTTAAATTATCATCCAGTAAGTCTGCTTTTATTTTCTTTTCTCCTTGATTATTATCTATAAAATGAATAAACAGGTCATATTAATATCTATCTATTCATTCATTTATTCATCCATTCAAAAACCACTTAATAGATGTCCATAATATTCCAGGCATTGTTCTGTGTCATGAAGATAAGAAGACTAATAAAACATGGTACCTACTCTGAAGGAACATCAGAGTCTAGTGACAGAGACAGACAAATAAACAAGTAAGTACAATGCAAAGTCACAGGGAAATAGCATTTGAATTCAGTTCTCAGCCCTGGTTGCACATTAAAATTAAATTAAATATTTTACAATTAAAAGTATAATGCTGATGCCTGTGCTCCACTCCCAGAGATTCTGATGCAGTTTATCTAGGATGCTACCCTGGCATTATTATTTTTAAAACACTTTCTAGGTGATTGTATTGTACAGTTGGGTCAGTTTTATGGGTATAACCTGTGTAGTTGCACAGGACCCAACACTCTGAAGACTTGTGCTAGGTTTAACACTCTGCTGGTGACCTTTTGAAGTTCTAAATAATTACTTTACAGGAGATCCTCATTTTTCCTTTGCACTGGGGATGGAAATGATGTAGCTGGTCCTATATGCAGTCAGCAGTGAAAACTACTGCCTTAAAGTGGTCTAGACAGAGATATTTTGAAGAGAGAGAATTATTCATGTGGATGCTGAAAAGAATAAACAGCGCTATATGATTTAAGTGAAAAGAGAGTGTGGAGCAAGAAAAATAGGGGGAGATAATATCATGAGGACCTAAGTTAGGAAGCAGACTTTATTCCTATAAAATTCTAAAATCCTATCCAAATATAGTTACTGTTGATCATAAGTGCTTGAGTTGATATCCTGCTTAGAATGGCATTCTTTTTCCTGATCATTTTTAAGCATCTACCTAAAAACAATTTTGATTCAGGAAATGAGGTTGAGGATTTGTCTTTCTATTGGCTTGGCCAAAAAGTTTGTTCTGGTTTTTCCATAAGATGGCATGGAAAAATCCGAACGAACTTTCTGGCCAACCCAATACAATAGTCTCCCTTTAGGTAATTTTTTACTATTTAGACACTGGATGAATTTGAATGCATGTTTGGGAGAGAGAAAAGCAAACCAAAAGGAGGAAGATATGATTTGTCAAATGATTGCAAAGTGGAGTTTTCAATCATTAGGATTCTGTTTCTTATAGTTTAGTAAAACAGAGTTTGGAGACTCTTTGGTCTTAGGAAGGAGGACTCAACATTAGCCATCCACTGACTCTACTTATGTTTCTCCCCAAACAGCTGAAATACGCTGATAGAAAACTGGATTAGAATAAAGAACTGAGACTAACTGGCTTTCTACCCTCATCACACCCAAACGTTGATCAAATACTGGCAGTCTCTTCAATGTTCCTGAATATGCATGTAAAATACGTGCAGTGAGAATTATCCATCAATGATCAGTAGTTAGCGGCACGTATCTACTGAAAGTTCTTTTTTACACAGTGAATGGTGAGTATAACTTTTAAGCAGCTGCATTTTATAATCAATAAAATCAACAAATGTTTATTGAGTATCCATCATTTAAAAGAAAATATCCTGCTTTAGGACTAAGGTGCTTCTCCTAAGCATCTTTTAATCTACTTGAAATACAGAACTTGCATGGGAAAATGTAAACTAATAATACAAGTTTTCACATAAGTACCTAAGAAATAAACTGTATAGAAAAAAGACCACTAGGTGCCAGTTAAAGGAAAGTAAAAATGTCCCAAAATAGTCAGATAAATCATCCTAGAGAAAAGGGCATCAGAAAAATGGATTGTAGAATGAGTATAAATTAGATAAATGGGGAGAAGTAAGAGTTGTTCAAGCCAAGAGAAATGAAGCAGCACATGGCCTGAAGAAGAGGAATGATGGTTTCTAAGAGGAAGATGTTCATAAACATGTTAGAAAGCCTTAGGGGAAAATATTAAACATGAGCACCATTCATTACTTAGTAATTTTTAAATTATTTTATACCCATTAAAATGATCACTTATTGATAATTTTGTGCCAGGAACTATGCTTATATTTTCTAAATGTTTATCTCTAATACAAACTTTTAAGTTGTACATTATTATTATCCTCATTATAAAGTAAGGTAACTTGCCCAAGGTAAATCATCTACCAAGTGGCAGACTCAAGATTTGAACCTAGATTTTCTCACCTCCATTTATCCCTTCAACCTGCAGAAAAGCCCTTTCTCAGTTAGGTAGTAAATTCAGTTACCAAGTGTCAACTAACTGTAAATCTTTCTGCTCCTCTGCTGTGGGTTAGTGGGGTAGGCAGTTTAAAGATTTGCATATGTAAGTAAATTCCATCATAAATATCAATGAGGACCTAAAAATTGTTATGATTTAACCTAAATATAGTGTATTTGTACATAGTGTGTTCTTCTGGAAAATTATCCCACAAGTGTCATTTTCAAGAAAACATTCTGCAATTTAAAATATTTGGAAATTCTATATAATTGCATCCCTTTGAGGTATCCATGATACATATGAACTTATGAAAGACTTGGTGATAAAGAAACCTAATGGATTTGGCTTAACTCAGTATTTCCTTTTTTTTTTCTTTTAATTTTATTTTTGGCTGCATTGGGTCTTAGTTGTGGCATGTGGGATCTTCGTTGTGGCACACGGGCTTCTCTCTAGTTGTGGCTCTGGGCTTTTCTCTCTCTAGTTGTGGTGCACAGGCTCCAGGGTGCATGGGCTCTGTAGTTTGTGGCACACGGGCTCTCTAGTTGAGGCGCGTGGGCTTAGTTGCCCTGCGGCATGTGAGATCTTAGTTCCCTGACCAGGGATTGAAACTACGTCCCCTGCATTGGAAGGCAGATTCAGTATTTCCTAAAATCTATTAACCAGAGTCATTGTAGGGTGTGCCTGCATTACACACCTATCAGAATTGTGGAGCACACTCGGATATTCTGATGTAATCAAATAATAAACACAGTATGCTATTGCTACAGAGCATAGAAATTGCAGGCTGTATTATAAAAGTACTGTTTTGTTCTAAGGTCAGAGAACATCATATTTGCCAAACAACTGCAAATTTAAAAGTTCTAAATATAAATTTAGATTTTCTTTTTAAGAGCACAAGGCTATGACAAACATGAAAAAAAAATTATGGCTTTGGCTCTAATTGCATTTCAATGCAGTATAAAAAATTCTCCATATAATATGAAATGCTTTCCAAACAGCTATGTGACAAAGGCATTTCTCTTCTATTAGTTCTTAAATGAAGTGGTTAAAACAAAACAAAACAAAACAAAACAAAACAACATTCTGTTGGTTTGTTTGACCAATATGGGTTTATTCAAACAAGGTGGTTAAAACAAATTCATGTTATTCTTTTAATTAATTACTAAAGAGAACTAAAGCTAAGAGAGCTCAGAACATAAAATTTATAGGATTCAAGTTAATAGTACTCATTACTGTTTAGGTGTCTAATTAATGGCATAAATGCCTTTTAAGTAGTGGACCTAATAAAATACATTGACTGATAAATGGGTAAGAACAAGGGGAATCATCTGTTATTCTGGATTTCTAGGCAAAAGACAGTCACTTTAGTGATGATGCCAGGAAAATAAAACATGCACGTGCTTTCTGCCATGGAAAGAGGTCTGTACTTTTCTTTCTTGAGTCACTGTGGTAGGGTTAATTGGAGTCAGGATATAATCTGTCATTATGAGTACCATTTAAATCTCAAATAAAGAGAAGCAATTAGGAATCCATGTCAAGTAATCAAGTGTGGTTTAAAACACAGAGATCAGGACCTGAGAATCAGATATTGATCTGAAAGGGAAGTTTGGCTGTAAGTACCTGACATAATTCAGGACTTACTGGTCTTGCAGGTCTCATGATTGTCATGTGACACCCACAACTTTCCAGACTCAAAGAATAGTACATTTTTTCCCAGACTCTTTATATTCCTGGGAAGCCCTGAATTTATAATTACCTGTCAAGGCAAACAGAATACTTAAAATCCTTCAAAATTGCCCCATTACGAATAGCAGGCAGGCTAAATTCCTTCAGGGGGCCTACAAAGGCTTTCTTCTCTGCTGTTGCCTGCCGGCTCACCCTCAACCACTACTTCTCTCCCACATTGTCTGTGCTCCATCTGTAGTGGACTACTTACAGGTAGTTATTCATATACTCTAATCACTTTCACATGTCTGTGCCTTTTCCCACAGCCTGAAATATCTGGCATTCCTTCTTCACCTAATAGATTCCTACTCCTAGAGCAAATAGGCTCAAGATTTTGTGAAAAGCAGGCACTGGCATCCCCTCTCCTAATTCCTTACCAAAGTAGTTCTGAAGCGCTGGGCAAATATAAAAATTCCCAACAGTAAAAAGTAAGAGTAACAAAGTCTTGCTAAAACTTGTGGGCATGGAATTCAGATGTGTACAGAAAATCGTGTGTGGAAGATAATTGGTAGGTTGTAGGCAATGTGTAAAAACACTGGGGCAAGAGCATGAACACGTCATCAAAAAGGGCTTCATTCTACTTGAGAGATAAAACATGTTATGGACAGCTCTTAAGAAATAAGTTGTATAAGCAGAGCGAAAACAGAGGACTAGCTGTGGTGATGACTTCTGTTTAAAAAAGAAGAATGGGGACTTCCCTGGTGGCGCAGTGGTTGAGAGTCCGCCTGCCGATGCAGGGGACATGGGTTCATGCCCCGGTCCGGGAAGATCCCACATGCAGCGGAGCGGCTGGGCCCGTGAGCCATGGCCGCTGAGCCTGTGCGTCCGGAGCCTGTGCTCCGCAACGGGAGAGGCCACAACAGTGAGAGGCCCGTGTACCACGTATGTTGCTATTAGCAGGGTAGGGTGGTCAAGTTGACCTACTCATCTAGCTGGGATTCATGACCTTTTCTTTCTTTTTTTTTTTTTTAGTTCCTGAAAATATACAGTTATAAGGCAATTGATGAGGAAACTTCACTATCTTTTTGAAAGAATTGACACTAAATGTAAGGCCACAGAAAACCAAAAAGCCTTGGTCTCGTAAAGGTTGCTGAAAAAAATGTTTTGTTCTTTTCCCCATCAGAATTTCTTGCTCAGAGGTCCATACTCTGTACCAACCAGAAAACTAGATAGATTCTCCAACACATTTCTGGTAAACTACCCACCTCCCTTGCCCTGACCCTGGCAGAAAACTTAAGGAGAAATTGAATCGACGTGACCCTGGATTCACCATGCTAAAATCTAGAGAACTAAATTACAGTTTGTATCAGTCAAAATTAAGTTCTCCAGCCTGTTTTTCCTTCTTCATTAAGAATGCTAGCAGCCAGGATGATGTCACCTGGACTACAGGCTGTAGGATTCCTTTCAGAAATTATGCAACACAGAGAATAGATACATAGATATAAGTATTTATTAGACCATCCAGATGGAAGGCCACAGCCCTCCCAAAACAGTCCACTGTTATCTGAATTTCAAAGCTTGATGTCACTTGAGAGATAAAGGTTCTGCATAACTCCAAAGCACTCTGCTAACCATTAAGATGTACTACGTATTTTATTTTATTTTATTTTATTTTTATTTATTTTTTTTTTTTTGTGATACGCAGGCCTCTCACTGTTGTGGCCTCTCCCGTTGCGGAGCACAGGCTCCGGACGCGCAGGCTCAGCGGCCATGGCTCACGGGTCCAGCCGCTCTGCGGCATGTGGGATCTTCCCGGACCGGGGCACGAACCCGTGTCCCCTGCATCGGCAGGCGGATTCTCAACCACTGCGCCACCAGGGAAGCCCTACGTATTTTAAAAGTATCTTCAAAGCACTTTTCAGGGAAAAACTCAGCCTTATATAAATTTATCATTAAATTATTTAAAACAAAATAAATAGAGCACTTAAGTAAAAAATAGCTGGAAGACAGATAACACAAAACACAAGGAAAGCAGGAGAAAATAATAAGGAAATAGAAGAAAAAGAGGTGAAGTAGAAAATAGGAAAGAAGAAAATACCTTGTCATGCATCAATGCACCATTTAAATTGACTCAAAAAGAAGTAATAAAATGAATAGGTCAGTAACCATGAAAGAAATTGTATCAGTTATTAAATAAATCTTCCCAGAAAAAAATCTAAATACTGTGGAGTTTTTATTTTTGCCCTAATGTAAAACAAATAACCTAATGATACATAGACTGCTTTAGAGCATAGCAAATGCTGTGGAACCAGTTCCCTTCTTTTTAAATGAAGTTAGTATAACATTGACATAAAAAGCTAACAAAATGGTGAAATACTGAAATTAAGGAGCAGTCACTGTCAAATATACCTAAAAACAATATAGTAAACAAAGCATGGCAGTCCATTGAAATATTTTTCTACCATAATCAATAATAGTTTATCAGGGGCTTCCCTGGTGGCGCAGTGGTTGAGAGTCCACCTGCTGATTAAGAGGACACGGGTTCATGCTCCGGTCCGGGAAGATCCCACATGCCGCGGAGCAGCTGGGCCCGTGAGCCATGGCCGCTGAGCCTGCGCGTCCTGTGCTCCGCAACGGGAGAGGCAGCGACAGTGAGAGGCCCACGTACCGCAAAAAAAAATAATAATAATAATAGTTTATCTCTGGAATGCAACTATTTTTAATATTTAGAAATTGATTAACACATTTATCAGAAAAATAAATACAACTGGAAAAATTAATAATTTCCATAGATGACCAATGTATTCAATAATAATTAGTGTCCAATCTTGAAAAATAATTAATTGGAAAACTAGGAATAAAAAGTCTTCTTGAGAATACATCTATTATTGTAGTTAATAAAGAAAATACTATCAAAACAAGGAAAACAGGCTCAGAGAGTGAAGTTCTCACCAAATACAAATAAAAATAAAACAGATAAAAGCAATTAAAATTAGTAAAGGCAGAGATGAAATTATATGTCTGCATAAGAAGCATGATTAAATATCTAAACTACCAAAGACAATTACTTGTAAATCTCTTAAATATAGGAATATTTCTATAAAATGACTCAAGGGAAACATTCAAAAATAAATTATTTTCCTATATTTATATTATAAAAAACATAAAATCACTTTGTCTGAACTCATAAGTAGGGCCCACTAATGTTGTTTTAAAAGATAATCAGATACTCCAATAAAGATGTTAAAAAAAAAAAAGATAATCAGCAATCTGTCCTCAGAAGCTCTATTTGACGGATATTCTACTGAAATTACAGTATATGGTCTCCTTTGAACTTTAGCTTATACTACCACTGTTTTCATTGTTTTTGCATTGTTTTTTTCCTGAATCTTCATTGAGAATTTTATTGGAAAGTTAAGAAGGAGCATATCTTTTACAGTATTAATAAGAATAACTCCTATTATGGACATCTAGTGAATACTCTGATTACAGATTTAGACAATTCTAATTGTTAGCACTGTACAGCCAATACCAGAATAAATTTAAATGAGCACCAGTACTGAAAGAGTAGATTAAAGATGAAAAATAGAGTGCAAGTTTAAACAGAAAACAAGGCTCTTAACGAAGGGGACTTTTATGTGTTGTTCCTTCAGCTTCTGTTTTTCTTTAGATCTGACTTGGGAACATCATAAGTAGCTTTTCTGAAGTAACAGTTCAGCCCTCATCTCCTGCTTCACAGCTGGTATAGGGGCTCCAGACCATCTGCCAACTGAGGAGTCAAGCCTTGGTCAAACACCTCCAAGCAGAATGAACCAATATTCTCATGTCCTAACTTTTAAACAGTTTGCATTTTTTCCCTCTGAAAAGGGTTGGTTGTTCTTATGTTTATCCTAAATTGCTTCAAAAATATATATTATTGTTTATTATTTGGGAAAATTTCATGGAAACATTTATTATGTTAGTGAGAAATAACAGAGATTTTTAGAGCTTAATTCTTTTTGTTTTTCATTTTAATTCTTTTTTTTAAACATCTTTATTGGAGTATAATTGCTTTACAATGGTGTGTTAGTTTCTGCTTTATAACAAAATGAATCAGCTATATATATATATATACATCCCCATATCTCCTCCGTCTTGCATCTCCCTCCCACCCCTCTAGGTGGTCACAAAGCACCGAGCTAATCTCCCTGTGCTATGCAGCTGCTTCCAACTAGCTATCTATTTTACATTTGGTAGTGTATATATGTCCATGTCACTCTCTCACTTCGTCCCAGCTTACCGTACCTCCCCGTCCCCGTGTCCTCAAGTCCATTCTCTACATCTGCGTCTTTATTCCTGTCCTGCCCCTAGGTTCATCAGAAACATTTCTTTTTAGATTACATATATATGTGTTAGCATACAGTATTTGTTTTTCTCTTTCTGACTTACTTCACTCTGTATGACAGGCTCTAGGTCCATCCACCTCACTACAAATAACTCAGTTTCGTTCCATTTCTTTTTATAACTAATATTCCATTGTATATATGTGCCACATCTTCTTTATCCATTCATCATCTGTCGATGGACACTTAGGTTGCTTCCATGTCCTGGCTATTGTAAACAGAACTGCAAGGAACATTGTGGTACAGGACTCTTTTTGAATTATGGTTTTGAATTATGGTTTTCTCAGGGTATATGCCCAGTAGTGGGATTGCTAGGTAGTATGGTAGTTCTATCTTTAGTTTTTTAAGGAACCTCCATACTGTTCTCCATAGTGGCTATATCAATTTCCATTCCCACCAACAGTGCAAGAGGGTTCCCTTTTCTCCACACCTTCTCCAGCATTTACTGTTTGTAGATTTTTTGATGATGGCCATTCTGACTGGTGTGAGGTGATACCTCATTGTAGTTTTGATTTGCATTTCTCTAATGATTAGTGATGTTGAGCAATCTTTCCTGTGTGTGTTGGCAATCCGTATATCTTCTTTGGAGAAATGTCTATTTAGGTCTTCTGCCCATTTTTGGATTGGGGTTGTTTGGTTTTTTGATATTGAGCTGCATGAGCTGCTTGTAAATTTTGGAGATTAATCCTTTGTCAGTTGCTTCATTTGCAAATATTTTCTCCCATTCTGAGGGTTGTCTTTTCATCTTGTTTATGGTTTCCTCTGCTGTGCAAAAGCTTGTAAGTTTCATTAGGTCCCATTTGTTTATTTTTGTTTTTATTTCCATTTTAGAGCTTAATTCTTAATTAGCCAACTTTTGGTTAATAAGTATGAAAGAAATTGTGAATCTCATAATTGGAAGATTAAAAAAGAAAAGAATTTTATATCTATCAGTTTTATACAAAATATGTATTTAAGTGCTAATTTAATTGATTATGTTTTATAAATTCTTTCAAAATAAATTCAGAAGATTGCTACATTATACATAAATGATTCATTTTAAGGTGCGTGTATTAATTTAAAATGCTATCTTTAAACCTGATGAGATTTAACCTGAATCCAGTATCATTAACATTTGTAAAGTTTATTGACTACTTGGTTTTATAACTTCTTATATTACCCAAGGCCTGTAGACAATTTCACTTTTAATAATATTACCACTGGTCTAAACTACATCTTAGTCATTCTAAAATAATCTTGTTATTTTTTTCTTAGCTCAATTAAGGAAATGTCATAAATGTATGTAGTAAACTTTGATCTTAAAAATGGAAAGGGATCATATATCTAAGGGAATTAGTTAACAATAAACTTAACTACTACTATTTCATTACATTTTAATGATTCAGATTACCCTAAATGTAGTTGGAAAAATACACAGAAACCTAACTGCACAGGCCAAAAAAAGTGTTCCATTCATTTGGAACATGAATTTGTCAGGAAATGACCAATAAGAACAATAAGCAATAGATAAGCATAAATAATAATAACACAGTTGAATGTTATTACTCTATAGACAGGACAGTATTATTCATTTCTTTTTTCAGCCTCTGCCATTCCAACTGTTATGCTTTTACTGCTGTAGAGCTGAGAAATCTTTCCATTGTCTGAGCCCTGGTCTTTAAATTTCCTTCTAATCACCATGGCTCTTGGAGTCTGAACTCTGCCATCCCTAATTAACATTCAAGTCAGAAGCCTATGGTGCACTACAGGTTATCACAATTGGAAGTGAGAATACCAGGAGGGCAAAGTGAAAAACCTAGCAGCTACCATCAGAACGACTTAATGTTTTCAACAAGATGCAATACTAAAGATGACTGGTTTGTTAGGATAAAAAAGTACTGACAAGAGTCTCCATGTGAGCTCATATATTGTTCTCTTGCCTAGAAAACAAACCTCATTTTGACATCTCAAGACATTAAAAAGGCACTTTCACATGAACAGTCTGGATAGAAAATGAGTAACTATAATAATCTGTGGTTTATGTTTTAAAGAAACAACAAAATAGTGTAGCAGGTGTACAGAGCATGCCTATTAAGGTAGAATATTTTACCTTAATAATTTGTAATAAACTATGTTTATCATTTATTGATACTTTTAGCTTTTTTCAAAATTCAAGGGCATGCTGAGGAAATCTACAAAAATTACTTTCTTTCTTTTGTTTTGCAAGTCTACTAAGCAAAGGCATCCTTTTTAATGCCTGATTCTCACATAATCACACACACATGTACACGCCTTTAATGCACTACTTAGCTGCTGCAAACTGTGTTTACCTCCTTTCAGAAGAATAACTTCAGAGAACGTACATAATGTACAAAAAAATCTAAGTCTTTATTGGCCTTAATTATCATTCTAAGTAGAGTTTTTTTTTCACTCTATACCTATAGAAAATCTGCTGGGATTTGGGAAGCTGAGAAGAATGTCTTTCTCCCTGAAATGTAGTATTTAATCACCTGAAATTGTAGTGAATCCTATAGAAATAATGACTGCGTAATAGGTTGAAATTAGCTTTCAAGAAAAAAGGGATAGAATTCTGCTAGTTGTGCTTGTTCACCAACATTTCAGGAAAGATACTTACTGATGTCAGAGCAATAGGGTTTAAAGGACAGTTTGGCTTAGCGATTATCATTCATATTTTAGTAAAAACTGGTATGCTATTTAATTCCTCCACTTGACTGAATTATCAGTTTAGATTGGAGATATTGGTTGTTACTGTCTTTCTTCTGGCATTTGTATTTTGGCCATTAAATATTTCATTAGCTTAATTCTCAAGTGAAAGAAGAAAGAGGGATAAAAATAAAAGCTGAACCTCCAATCAATCAAATGTCCCATCTCACTGTTTTTCCAGTAAAAGGTTTGATGGGAAGGGAGACTTGCACCTATTAGCTAATCTCCAAACTGCATTTCATTTCTGAATCTAATTTATTATCCCCTTACATGGATAATCAAGATTTGACTACACAAAATTATGGCCAACATCTCCATTCAGATACGACTAAATAGAACTCATTATCCCGCCGCGCAACATCTTTATCATGCTCTGTGGCAACGCTAATGCCCTGCCTCTTAGGCTTTTAACCTTGAAGTCCTCGTCCACCTTTCTCAGTTGTTTTTGCCCCACATGTAATCCATTCCCAAGAAATCTCATACACGATTGTTCAGTGTTGCCATCTCTTTCCTCTTGCCTCTGGGTACAATGTCTCTTAAATCAGACTCTGTAAAGCCTCCATTCAGTAGCACCCAAGAACAAACCATACCTCCCTTGTTCAAAATGTTACTTGACTCACTTCTTTGTTAAACTCACTTAGAATAATCCATTCTTTCTTTCTTTTTGGTATCTGAATATGAATATGAAATTTAAAGAGACTGGGGTATCCACTCTGGCTTGAGTGAATAGAAAAGCACTGGAACCATAAACAGAGCTTAGAAATATAGGAGAAACAGATATTTTAAGGTCGGAATTGTAGAAGGAGGTTTGAATCATGTTGAATTTGATCCTCAACATGCAGGTAGATATATGTCCTATGAGCAGCTGCAAATTTACATCTGAGTCTCAGATCAAGGGCATAGTTAAAACTTAGGTTACACAACTTTACACAGCACTATTGTGATTACATCTTTGAAAATGAGAAAGCTAACACAAAATTATCTTATTTCCATGTAGTTTGCTGTAGTTAAGCTGAACCAAAAATTCATATTTCTCCAATCATTCTTCTAGAACTTAAAATATATTGCTAATAATAAAATAATCTTCAAAAATTATGGTGTTGACAATAGTGTTGGCAATGAAAAAGAATATAACAACAAAATGAAAATACTTAAGGGTCTTTATTATGGTAGCATTTTAAAATTAGATTTAATAAAGAAGGAGGAAGGAAGCAGGTGTGTGTGTGTGTGTGTGTGTGTGTGTGTGTGTGTGTGTGTGAGAGAGAGAGAGATTATGTGGTTAAAAAATGAGGTTCTGGTCACTTACAGAGCCTCTAAAGATTGGGACCCTAAGGTTTAAAAAATTATGCCTAATTTCACATTAAAACAAACAGCTTTCTTTCTCTATGATACCATCACCAATAGTTTTATGTTGATCTAGCTAATCTGGAGGTCTAGGAGAATATGATAATTTATTTGAAATAAAACACATCAAGCTATTAGAGCAAGAATGAAAAGGAGAAATGCAGGGCAAGCATGATCCCTGAAACAGGAGGAAAAAATATGGTGAGAAAAGGTTTGGTTGCCTTTGAATAAGCTGGTTGCAGGGATGGGTACCAGCAGCCTGAGTTTGAATGAGGCACTCATTTCACATTAACATGTATAAGTAGTACATGTATAAGTACTACTTATACACGTATACCTACTGTATCTTCCTTAAATTATTTTGATATTACTAGCTCCACAACACATGTTTAAAACTGCTTAGAAAGTGTATAGAGATCGATAAGAATGAAAAACCTTTTTTCTTTGTGAAGCTGCATAATTTGGGTTTCCAAGCCCGAATGCTAGTAACTCTCTAAGAACTATGTGATTGGCAGTCGCTCTGTGACAATGGAAAGACAAGAATCAGAGGGAAAACCCTATTGCAGGGACAGATTTGAAGGCCTAGAAATCTGCTTTTGTTGATATTATGGAAGAAGTTGCAGAACCATTTAGGGGACGATTCGGTCATTTCTCTCTTTTGTACTGTAATTCCTTCCACTGTCCTTGGGAGTTTGCTCCCAGATAAGCCTCCTGTATCTGTGGGCTGCAACAATAAAGCCTAACAAGCCTAAGCAAGTAAACTGAGTACTGAAATACACAACCTTCCAGGAAGTGCTAAGAAAATAAAAAATAAGACTAAAGGGCTTCCCTGGTGGCGCGGTGGTTGAGAGTCCACCTGCCGATGCAGGGGACGTGGGTTCGTGCCCCGGTCCGGGAAGATCCCACATGCCGCGGAGCGGCCGTTGAGCCTGCGCGTCCGGAGCCTGTGCTCCGCAACGGGAGAGGCCACAACAGTGAAATGCCCGCGTACCACAAAAAAAAAAAAAAAAAAAAAAGAGAGAGAGAGAATATGTGAGATAAGCCCCATTACTCTTTTGATTGCCCAGAAAAATCTGAGATTATGGTTTAAAGAAGCTGAAAGAAAACTGAGTGCTAAATTAGGAGAGGGGAGAAACAAGAAGCCCGAGGCATCCAAGCAAGAGCAGCCTAAATCTTGGCCCCTGAGGAAATGTCTAGATGTCTGGGGACACACCTGTAACGGCATCACAGTGCTCTAGCATATGTCGGATTTCTGGATGAGAAACACTGCTTTAGGTGAACAGTTCTCAATCAAGATGCTATTCTGGTCATAAACTATAGTGTTAGACTTTTCCATCCTGGGCCACAAGAGACTTCATTTTACAGTATTGGTTGCTCAAGTTGGACACACAGACTGGTTGAAAGCCCACTTCTCTACTTTCTAGCTCTGTGACCATGAGCAGATTACTTAGGCAATCTGAATACCAGCTTTCCCACCTATAAAAGAGTTTGGATAATTGTATCTACCTCCAAGGTTATTATGACAATTAAATGAGTAAATCTATGAGTAGTGCTTTGAACAATGTGTAGCACATAGCAGATGTACCAAAAATGTGTATTATTTTTTTTAACGAACCATATTCATACAACCTTATTTAATGAAGCTGAGAAGCAGATAAAGGCACCAGCCTCAGTTATCATGGTTTTCTTTCAATTTTGCAAATTTTTCAACATGTTTCCTGCTTTAGGGCCCTTGCATATGCTGTTCTCTCTGCTGAGAATATTCCTTCCCCCTCTCTTTACCTTGATAATTTCTTCTCAAACTTCAACTCTCTATCCTTCTGCAGTGAGACCTAACCTGGCCCATCCTTCCACTCCTGATCCCTGGTGTAACTCTGGATCATTCTGTAAAAGGCATCACACAATTTTTCTTTCTCTTATATCTTAATCACAAGGTGTGGTGTGTGGTACGTGTGTGTGTGTGTGTGTGTAGTTCCCCTCATGAATCCTACCATTTTCTAAGCTCCATAAAGGCAGAGACCGTGTCTATTTTTTCCATCAAATATGGTGGTTATCACAAAGCCTGATATATCATCATCACTAAGTACATATTTGTTAAATACAAAAAGAATGAATTAAAAAAATAAATAAATAAAATTCAAGAGAAATGCAGCTGATTATGATAAGACACTGATAATGTCAAATTCTAGAAAACCTCACTGGCTTTTTTTTTTGTTTTTTTTTGTTTTTTTGCGGTATGCGGGCCTCTCACTGCTGTGGCCTCTCCCGTTGCGGAGCACAGGCTCCGGACGCGCAGGCCTAGTGGCCATGGCTCACGGGCTCAGTTGCTCCGCGGCATGTGGGATCTTCCCGGACCAGGGCACGAACCCGTGACCCCTGCATCTGCAGGCGGACTCTCAACCACTGCGCCACCAGGGAAGCCCCTCACTGGCTTTTTTTAAGACACATAATAAAAATGTCAAACAAGAAGCATTAAGTGAACTTCTCTCTGTGGAGATATCATTATTCACAACATAGCCAGAATCTCCTCTGAGATTTTCCAAGAGAGAAAAGGACAAAATAATCATAAAATAAATCAAATGATCATACTTCCTTATAAAATGTAAATTAAGTATCAATAAATTATACCAAGCTGGCTTATGTAAATAATCTCTTCAAATCTTTTCCTGATTGTGGATACTCTGTGATCAGAGTATTCAGAAAAAGAAGTTTTTCAACTAAGTGATATAAAAACAAATAATGTACCTTTCTTTTTAACAAAAATCACCTCTCTGAAACTAATACAGTGACATAGTCTAAAATATAAGTAACCTATTTATTAAAATGTAAGCTTAGAGTATGTTCCAGAGTTGATCTTACATCTTGGTTATATGGAGCAGTGATCTGAGAAATAGTTCTCAATCATCATTATAGGTCAGAATTACCTGTGCAACTTAAAAAAATGAATATGTCCTACAGTTAAAGGTAGCAATAATTTTTTAAAAGCTTTATGCCTGGCTCTGATATGAAGCTAAGATTAAATACCACTTGTTTATTAACAGATATAAAATTGTTTATTATTGAGAAAAATATTTGGATACTTTTTATAAAATAACTCTGAGTAATTAAGCAATACTGAGAAATTGTATGGGTAGTCTTAATCACCTGCTTTGTCTGGACAAGAAGTTTGCAATAACCTGCACACTTGAAAAATATTAAAATACAGCCGTTTAAAAGTTGCTTATCCCACTAATTTTCTGCTTAATTAAATATTGGTTATTTTATTTAATTTGACAAATATTTATTGAGTGCCTCCTATGCCCAAGTCACTCTTCTCTGACACTAAGAGATCTAAAAAGTGTAAAATTTGATTGTTGGCCTTGTACAGATCCATGCCAAATAGAGACCCAGATATATACAAAATTTCTAAAATAAAAAAAATGCATGGTAAGTGCTATGATAGAGTATTATGATACATGAAGTGTACACTCCTCTGCCCGCCCCAAACATAAACAACTAAATGAAAAGATCAAAGAGTTTCACAGAGAGCATGTCATCTAAGATGGGTCTGGAAGGATGAAAAATTTTTCACAGGGGATCATAAAGAAGTGAGCAAAGATTTGGAGCCATAAAATAAGTGATGCATTTGAGAGTTTGGCTGGATCAGGAAGAACATAGAAAGGAGTATGGGGACTGGTTGCTGAAGACGACAGATGTCCCTTGCCCAGCACTCTTTACTCTGTGAGCATTGTAGAGGCACATGTAGTGTAAAAACAGGAGGCTTAGTCAGATTCTAATTCTCCAAGGAATGGTCGGTGATGTTTGGAGAAATATTGTACACATGAAATAATTTAAGAATAATATAGTATTCATTCTAAATAATATAAACTACTGACAAATTCTATATTTCAGAAATGGAGAGAAACATATTGCAAACAAAGGGAACGGGGCTAACACAATCACAGTAATAGGCTAGCTGATTACCCCAGTTCAGTTAAAATGCAGGATTCCTGAAGGGAGTAATGGGAAATGACAATGGAAAGGCGGGAGAAGACAAGACTGTAGAAAGCTTTGAATGTCAGGGTCAAAACTTGGGGGCCTTTTTAATGGTCAGTATGGATTCACTAAAGACTTGTAAGCAGAGAAGCAGGAAATGACAGAGTTAGATCTTCACAGTGGAGAGTGAAGTGCATTGCAATGGGAGAAGGTTGTCAGCAGGAGGGATAGTTACATAGTTACTGTAATTGTCCCAGCAGCAGGTTATGAGATCCAGGATATACTGGCAGAAAAAGGATATATTAGTGCCCTGTGAGGACATTCCATCTGAGGACCAGGGCTGGTGGATTGGTGGGTTTGAGAGTTATTTTTGAAAAGAGAAGTAGATATAAAATTAAGTTAAAGGGACCAGCCGAAGTTTGGATATGATGGAGCAAGTATTTACTGAGGTTCTTAGCAAGGGAGTAATTATAAATCCTTATGAACTTCCATCACTGTCATTTCATGATTATGAGTTTTGCTTCATTATCAAGAGCTTTTTAACATAAGCCGTTTTGTTTTGACATGCCTAGAGATCTGACATCCTTTGTTGTTACTAAAAGGACAAGATTATGAATTCTTCCTGGCTTGATTTGCCACCATAAATCAAATTTAGAAATTATATAAATGCTAAAATTGTGTGGAGGTTTGTTCTGGACAATAATCTTACATTCCTATTGATTACCTGGGGAATCATGAGAACTAGTATTGATAAATTTATTCTGTAGGTAAAAGTACTCACTAAATCGTCAGCCCCTTGATTGTCCTAAAATTAAGATTCCCATTTGCAAATGGCATGGTAGGCATACGTAAACATTACTGTGTGATCTAATTAAAATATATAATTATAAGAGGGGTAAAAATATCCAGCTTATCAGTATTAATTTAATTCTGTTGGTGATGAAAATATTTCTGGCTTAAAACAGCACTTGTCATTTGATTTCATTAGGGAGATTAGTAAAGTAAAAGTGAATTTGCCATGATGAAAACAATTACATTGAAATCAAGGTTAAAATATAATTATAATAGAAAAAGTCCTGAAAAATAAATGGTATGCCCTCTGAAATATATCTGCAGGAGATGAAAGCAGAAGCAAAGTTCACATGCAGCTCCTCACATAAGTATATTTATACAGCTGCATGCCCGTGTACTTTTCAAATCTTAACATTGACAATTTTTCAATAGCAACTAATTTTGTAGAAACATAAAGATTTCCAGTAATATATGAAGCTGTATTATTAATCAACATAAGCAGACTAAACATTAATATAATTTATATCATTAAAAGCTAACAAAATAAAACTGACTAAATTAACACTGACTCATCTGTTATACAGTAATTGCTAAATAACTGTAAAATATGTTACATTCTGTTCATTACTACTCCAATTATAATGTCCTTTTCTATCCATTTCCATGTTTACCTACATTTATCTAAAAAGAATGGAAAACACTTACCAAAATGGTGGTAACGATCAAAGAACGATTGGATAAGGAATCTGTGATGTTGGCTGGCTTTCCCTTTTGACTTTCTGTCATGTTCAGGCCACTGGCTGGATCCCAAGTTCCAATCTATAAAATAGCATATATACTTTGTAAATAGTCCATCAGGCACCTGGGAGAGAGCACTGCAGAGAAAGTTAAGACTGCTAACACTTATTATTCACATCTGCTGCATTATCTGCTGTTGTTGAAATAAAGGCTGCTTGTTTTAAGCATGATTCACTGCTTTGTGAAGTGTGTCCAGTGAAGTGTGACATTAAAGAACAAAATGATCCACTGCACTTCTACAGTCAGTGTGGGAGCTTAATTTTCCATTCAAACTTTCATTCACCAAGATAAACTACTGCTGATGATACCTTGTTAGCTGGCTGGAAACTCATTAATAGCACATATTTTTATTTATTTATTTATTTTTTGCCGTACGCAGGCCTCTCACTGTTGTGGCCTCTCCAGTTGCGGAGCACAGGCTCCCGACGTGCAGGCTCAGCGGCCATGGCTCACGGGCCCAGCCGCTCCGCGGCATGTGGGATCCTCCCGGACCGGGGCACGAACCCGTGTCCCCTGCATCGGCAGGCGGACTCTCAACCACTGCGCCACCAGGGAAACCCAATAGCACATATTTTTGACAGTAATGGATCTGTCTTATCCTCTCATTACAATGATAGCATGCCATATTATATGGACAAAGCTAAAAGACAGAGCAAAACCTAGGGATCCAGGGTAAATTAATAGGTAAAAGCAGGCTTAAAAGAGGCATTAATTTGTATTCACAAAACCCCCAGTAGGGCAAAATCATACCCCAAATTACCTACAGAGCTTTTAAAAATATACGTTTGCAGCTTATAAAATACTCCAAGGAAAGGAGATTACAGCATAATCTCATCTGGATAACCCATATACTTCCACTTGTATTCTACTCAATATGTATTTTAATTTAACTAATACCCTCTGACAGATTAGGCCATATACTCTTTGTGTTCAGACATTTTATACTCACTGAACACAGTCTATGGGATGACATAGAGTTACCTCTGGAGAGATACATATAAGATGCCACTAAATACATAGATTGGGTGGTTTACATACATGCAACTGCACCATTGCATGTCATGTAACAGTGGTGACCACTAAAGGAAAGCAGAAGCAAAAGGAGACAGGGTCAGTATTTCTCAGTCAGCATTACTTTTCCCCACCCTCTCAAACCTGGGAGTCATCAGTAGTGAAATGTCTTATGTATGCCTCCTAGCCAATTACCCAACTTGTTTTCCTCAAATGAAGCTATAAATTATCAATTTCTTTTTAAAATAAAGTTTTGTACATACAGATCTTCCTCAACTTATGGATGAACCCACCACAAGTTGAAAACATTGTTAAATCAGAAATGCATTTAGTACACCAACCTACCAAACATCATAGATTAGCCCAGCCTAATTTAAACGTGCTCAGAACACTTAACATTAGTCTACAGTTGTGGTCAAAATCATCTAACACAAAGCCTATTTTATAATAAAATGTTGAATATCTCATGTAACTTATAGAATACTATACTGAACTATAATGAAAAACACGCTGGTTATATGTACAACAGGATGATTGTAAGTGTATTAGTTGTTTACCCTGGTGATGGAGTGGCTGACTGGCAGTTGGGGCTCACTGAACTGCCAGCATCACAAGAAATTATCGTACTACATATCACTTGCTCAGAAAAAAATATCAGAATTCAAAATACGGTCTCTACTGAATATGTATCATTTTTGCACCATCACCACTGTAAAGTTGAAAAATCATACGTTGGGAACTGTTTGTAAATTAAGTTATCTTTAACGTGACATTGATTTAGCGGTAACATTTACTCTGGTCTACCTAAATATGCTAACAAGGGTCTCATCAGCATAAATCCAAATTAAATGTTATGATCTGTTTATTTTATTTATATTTTATCATAATATTCTTTTTTATCTCTTCATTTGCATAGATTTCTTAGTAACTTTTTAAGATATCTATCTCCATTTAATTGGAGAAGCACAAAAGTAGAAATGTTAATAACTTCTGCTCTTCTTAAAAATAGATATGTCATTCTAATAGTTGTACATAAAAGTAAATCTCAGTGTTTTTTTTCAAGAACTTATTTGACTATACTAGGAATTCAATATAAACGTTTTTAGTGATGTTTAAAAAAAACCTCTTGCCATATTTTCTCATATTTACTTAATTTTCCTCTTACCGTTAAAAACTATATATTCCTAATGTTTGTGTCAGTAAAGAAAAAAAGTCAAATAATACTGTAAGGGGAAAAAAATTCTTGATTCAGCATTCTTTCCAAAGTAAATTACCTACTGATCTTTTAAATTACTTTAGACTGTGACTACCATGATGTCATAAAGACAGAGACTATTTATAATTTAGGGTCAATAATGGAAGGTTTTCAAGGGCCGGACAGGTAGCATCAATGTGTGACGTGAAAGGGCATAAGCCAGTAGTAAGAATTTCCAGGCTAGGGAGTGAAGTTTTAAAATCTCACAAAAATCTCAAGGCAGAATAGCAAGAGGGGCCACGATCCCAACCCGCTCTGCTGTGTGTCTTGGGCTGCATGTTCCCAGAGCAGATACTTTTTTCAAGTTCCCAGCAAGGCATCACCAGAGTTAGAAGAGGCCCTGCTGGGGACCTGGGTGGAGGAGAGAGAGGATGTCAAACCTAGAATGCCTGCTGACCTGCTTAAATTGTTTCAAATTCAAAATCATTAAAAAAAAAAAATCTACTCTGTTGGCTAAACAAGACATCTGCAGATTGTATTCTGCAGTCACTGCCATTTTTCTGCCCCTGATCTATAATTAATATCTATTACACATTTGTCCCTTAGATTTTATTTCCCTTTTTTTCACTATTGGTTAAATAGTCAGATTTCTTTCAGACATGTAATTCTACCAGCCAAAGCACTGGCAAACATCATTTGCCCACTGTCATCTGCCAAATGACACCCTCAAGCTTGACCAGTAAGTTTTTCAACTTTCTAATCAAATCACTAATACAAAGTATTGCCCATTTCACTTACATCATCCTCCATGATTACTTTTATAAAAAATAATTTAGCTGAATGTTCATTCTTCTAAACATACTTATCTAGTTTCATCCTCTCTCAGTTGTTTTTCTAGTACTATTTGGATGAAAGTGTTCTGGCTCATGAATCCATAATTACCTATAATCACAAATATTAGGTATCCCTTCTTATAAATCTCAGGTTTCTGAGCAGAATATTATGAAGTTTCAAAAATTTCAATGGCATAACATTATAAATCAAATAAAATTTTGTATGATTCCCAGATTTTAAATCTATTAGGACTGTATAATTCAAACTTTTCTACTGATTGAAGAACTTTTCATCAGTGGGGTTTATTGTTTTGTTTTGTATTAATCACGAGAGCCATTGATTAAGTCAAGACAATCTTTTTTTCTTTTAATCTATGTTTGGAACCATGATTTTTTTCATTATATGAGTTAATCAAGTCATTTATTTTTTCTCAGTTCCAAAATTTAATAAAGTACTCATGACCTCACAGAGGTATTTTAAATAGAGTGAGTCTATATCTTGGTTGACTTGGATACTTCAAGTTTACAGTTATCTTCTTGGTGTAAATATTAATAGCAACCCTCTGGTACAATTAAAATTGTCATGGTTTGGATACTAAATCATAAGGTCACTTTAATTATAAGCATCAAGTTAGATTAGTAATTTGAAAGTACTTCAAAAACCATAAAGCACTATAGAAAATTATGGTATTATTCATTTTTCTTATTTTATATTCTAAATGGTTCTGAAAATAAATTTGCCCTTCTTCATAAAAAGAATGCATATTTATTGTTGTCAAATTATAAAACACAAAAAAATATAAAAGAGAACATCAATTTAAACTTTGAACCTACATACATACCTATGTCAATCACAGCTAATAAAGCTTAGTGTATTTCCTTCAAGTCTTTTATCTTTACATGTATGTTCCTTGCATACTTTCCATCATAGCCTTGTAGTTAATGGCCCAGACTCTGAAGGGGGTGTCAGACTACCTGAATCCCATTACATCTCCACCATTTACCACCAGGGGACTGGGGCACACTACTTCTCTGTGCTTCAATTTCCTCATCTATAAATGGGGAAGTAACATTATCTACCTCACAGAGCTATTGTGAGAATTAAATGAAAATGAAGTCAATGCAAGGTGTTTATAAGTGTGCTACAAGTAGTATATAAATTATTAAATATATCCTATTTCTACACTATTTTGAGCATTTTCTTCTGGCATTAAAATTCATCAAATTCATAATTTGAATGATTGTATAATATGAACATCATATAAACACATCACAATTTAACTATCATTGTTAAAAACAAGGCTTTAGTAAACACAGTTATTTACAAATATTTGCCCATGTATTTTATTATTTTAAAAACAAATTCCTAGAGTTGGAATTACTGAGCCCAAATAATATGAATTATTAGGATTATTAGTACATGTTGTCATATAACTTTTCAAAACTATTGTTGTGCTTGTTATCATCCCCTTGACAGTTCATAGTATAATACAACTTCCTAACAATTCATCTTCTACTTTTAATAGTTTGACTTACATAATTGAATGATACTATAATGGTTTATGACTGTTGCCTTTATTTCTAAATAGTATGTTTTAT
Source organism: Kogia breviceps (assembly GCF_026419965.1). Classification (NCBI taxonomy): domain Eukaryota; kingdom Metazoa; phylum Chordata; class Mammalia; order Artiodactyla; family Physeteridae; genus Kogia; species Kogia breviceps. Next base: position 34,611,581 of record NC_081322.1, on the reverse strand, counting down.
CAATAAAAATAACTTTTTATTCTAAGTAATTCTTTTCACCTAAATTTCCAGGACCTAGTATTAATCATGCTTACCTTACTTGTATATTTGCATTTGCTGATAAATAATTATCTATAATTATACTTCCAACATACTTCTCATTTTATGGGTTTCTTTATAAGCAGCTCATCATGAATTTTTTTAACATCTTTACTGGACTATAACTGTTTTACAATAGTGTGTTAGTTTCTCCTTTACAACAAAGTCAATCAGTTATACATATACATATGTTCCCATATCTCTTCCATCATGAATGTTTTTAATGTCCTATCTTTTTTCTCCCTGGATCTTATTTTTAACCTTGTTCCTTTCATATTATCTGGTTTTCACTATTTCTTTTCTACCTCTGGATTTTTTGGTAGATGGTTTTTCCTGTGGTAATTTGTGAGATAACAAAGTTTTCAGTCTACTAAAGGGGTATTGTCAACTTTTCTTTAAACTTTTACAATCACATCATAAAATCAATATTGAATAATAAAAATTAAAATGACATCTATTCTATGAAAATTCACTACTTTGGTTCACTCTGCTACTACACATACAGATCCATAGTTTTAGTTAATTTAACCTGGGGTTGTGGACACTGCCTCTCATTTTCTTTTGCTTAATATATTATACATCATCTCTTTTCCAAGGAAAACAAATGTAATTTTTAATATAATCTTTAAAACTATTATTCAAAACCTTCTCTCTGTATGCTTTAACTACTTTTACTGTTTACTAGGATTTCTAGCCAGTTCCCTCTTTGTTGAATGTTTGCTTTCATTTATCATTGTTCTTATAGAAGACAATTTATTTGTAAAGGATAACTATGTGACATGCTTCTATCGGTAGATATGAAAATATTTTTGTCATGTTCCTGTACAAAGAAAACTTGACTAAATAAAGACATATTGTGTCATAGCCTTCTTCCTTCAAGAGCTCTGTTTTAGCCATGTTTTCTATTATTTAATGTTACTAAAGAGACTGAGGGCAGTCCAATATTTGTTTCTTTTTTGGTAAATATTTTTTTATTGAAAGCTTCTAGTATTCTCTATTTGGAAGTTTTAAATCTCAATCAGGAGAGAGAGAGACATAGAGATAGAGACTGTAATTCTTTTTTCATTATGTTTGCCAGAAATATAAGGCATTTCTCTATTTTCTGAAGGTGAATTTTATTGCAATTACAATTTTCCCAAACTATTCATGTGGTCATATTTTCTATAAATGTTATACTCTTTAAATAGATGTTTTCCCTCTTTCACTACCTTACATATGTATCTTCATCACTGATAGAAACACTGGGAAAAGCAGTTCCCTCTTCTGTGTAGCAATGGACAGAACAACTTATGTATGCCCTCAGCACAGAAGTATCACATTACATTTTTTTTAACATCTTTATTGGAGTATAATTGCTTTACAATGGTGTCTTACTTTCTGCTTTACAACAAAATGAATCAGTTATACGTATACATATGTTCCCATATCTCTTCCCTCTTGCGTCTCCCTCCTTCTAACCCTCCCTATCCCACTCCTCTAGGTGGTAACAAACCACCTAGCTGATCTCCCTGTGCCATGCGGCTGCTTCCCACTAGCTATCTAATTTACATTTGGTAGTGTATATATATCCCTGTAACGCTCTCACGTCGTCACAGCTTATCCTTCCCCCTCCCCATATCAAGTCCATGCTCTAGTAGGTCTGTGTTTTATTCCCGTCCTACCCCTAGTCTCTTCATGACATTTTTTTTCTTAGATTCCATATATATGTGTTAGCATACGGTATTTGTTTTTCTCCTTCTGACTTACTTCACTCTGTATGACAGACTCCAGGTCCATCCACCTCATTACAAATAACTCAGTTTCATTTCTTTTTATGGCTGAGTAATATTCCATTGTATATATGTGCTACATCTTCTTTATCCATTCAACTGTTGATGGACACTTAGGTTGCTTCCATGTCCTGCCTATTGTAAATAGAGCTACAATGAACATTTTGGTACATGACTCTTTCTGATTTATGGTTTTCTCAGGGTATATACCCAGTAGTGGGTTGCGGGGTCATATGGTAGTTCTATTTGTAGTTTTTTAAGGAACCTCCATACTGTTCTCCATAGTGGCTGTATCAATTTACATTCCCACCAGCAGGGCAAGAGGGTTCCCTTTTCTCCACACCCTCTCCAGCATTTATTGTTTCTAGAGTTTTTGATGATGGCCATTCTGACCAGTATGAGATGATATCTCATTGTAGTTTTGATTTGCATTTCTCTAATGATTAATGATGTTGAGCATTCTTTCATGTGTTTGTTGGCAATCTGTATATCTTCTTTGAAGAAATGTCTATTTAGGTCTTCTGCCCATTTTTGGATTGGGTTGTTTGTTTTTTTGTTATTGAGCTGCATGACTTGCTTATAAATTTTGGAGATTAATCCTTTGTCAGTTGCTTCATTTGCAACTATTTTCTCCCATTCTGAGGGTTGTCTTTTGGTCTTATGGTATCCTTTGCTGTGCAAAAGCTTTTAAGTTTCATTAGGTCCCATTTGTTTTTATTTCCATTTCTCTAGGAGGTGGGTCAAAAAGGATCTTGCTGTGATTTATATCACAGAGTGTTCTGCCTATGTTTTCCTCTAAGAGTTTGATAGTGTCTGGCCTTACATGTAGGGCTTTAACCCATTTTGAGTTTATTTTTGTGTATGGTGTTAGGGAGTGTTCTAATTTCATACCTTTACATGTACCTGTCCAGTTTTCCCAGCACCACTTATTGAAGAGGCTGTCTTTTCTCCACTGTCTTGCCTCCTTTATCAAAGATAAGGTGACCATATGTGTGTGGGTTTATCTCTGGGCTTTCGATCCTGTTCCATTGATCTATATTTCTGTTTTTGTGCCAGTACCATACTGTCTTGATTACTGTAGCTTTGTAGTATACTCTGAAGTCAGGGAGCCTGATTCCTCCAGCTCCATTTTTCGTTCGCAAGATTGCTTTGGCTATTCGAAGTCATTTGTGTTTCCATACAAATTGTGAAATTTTTTGTTCTAGTTCTGTAAAAAATGCCAGTGGTAGTTTGATAGGGATTGCATTGAATCTATAGATTGCTTTGGGTAGTAGAGTCATTTTCACAATGTTGATTCTTTAAATCCAAGAACATGGTATATCTCTCCATCTATTTGTATCATCCTTAATTTCTTTCATCAGTTTCTTATAATTTTCTGCATACAGGTCTTTTGTCTCCTTAGATAGGTTTATTCCTAGATATTTTATTCTTTCTGTTGCAATGGTAAATGGGAGAGTTTTCTTAATTTCACTCTCAGATTTTACATCATTAGTGTATAAGAATGCCAGAGATTTCTGTGCATTAATTTTCTATCCTGCTACTATACCAAATTCATTGATTAGATCTAGTAGTTTTCTGGTAGCATCCTTAGGATTATCTATGTATAGTATCATGTCATCTGCAAACAGTGACAGCTTTACTTCTTTTTTTTCCGATTTGGATTCCTTTTATTTCTTTTTCTTCTCTGACTGCTGTGGCTAGAACTTCCAAAACTATGTTGAATAAGAGTGGTGAGAATGGGCAACCTTGTCTTGTTCCTGATCTTAGTGGAAATGGTTTCAGTTTTTCACCATTGAGGATGATGTTGTCTGTGGGTTTGTCATATATGGCCTTTATTATGTTGAGGAAAGCTCCCTCTATGCCTACTTTCTGCAGGTTTTTTATCATAAATGGGTGTTGAATTTTGTCAAAAGCTTTCTCTCCATCTATTGAGATGATCATATGGTTTTTCTCCTTCAGTTTGTTGATATGGTGTATCACATTGATTGATTTGCATATATTGAAGAATCCTTGCATTCCTGGAATAAACCCCACTTGATCATGGTGTATGATCCTTTTAAGGTGCTGTTGGATTCTGTTTGCTAGTATTTTGTTGAGGATTTTTGCATCTATGTTCATCAGTGATATTGACCTGTAGTTTTCTTTCTTTGTGATGTCTCTGTCTGGTTTTGGTATCAGGATGATGGTGGCCTCATAAAATGAGGTGTTCCTCCCTCTGCTATCTTTTGGAAGAGTTTGAGAAGGATAGGTGTTACCTCTTCTCTAAATGTTTGATAGAATTCACCTGTGAATCCATCTGGTCCTGGGCTTTTGTTTGTTGGAAGATTTTTAATCACAGTTTCAATTTCAGTGCTTGTGACTGGTCTGTTCATATTTTCTATTTCTTCCTGTTTCAGTCTCGGCAGGTTGTGCATTTCTAAGAATATGTCCATTTCTTCCAGGTTGTCCATTTTATTGGCATACTGTTGCTTGTAGGAATCTCTAATAATCTTTTGTATTTCTGCAGTGTCAGTTGTTACATCTCCTTTTTCATTTCTAATTCTATTGATTTGAGTCTTCTCCCTTTTTTTCTTGTTGAGTCTGGCTAATGGTTTATCAATTTTATTTATCTTCTCAAAGAACAAGCTTTTACTTTTATTGATCTTTGCTATTGTTTCCTTCATTTCTTTTTCATTTATTTCTGATCTGATCTTTATGATTTCTTTCCTTCTGCTAACTTTGGGGTTTTTTTGTTCTTCTTTCTCTAATTGCTTTAGGTGCAAAGTTAGGTTGTTTATTCGAGATGTTTCCTGTTTCTTAAGATAGGATTGTATTGCTATAAACTTCCCTCTTAGAACTGCTTTTGCTGTATCCCATAGGTTTTGGGTCGTCGTGTCTCCATTGTCGTTTGTTTCTAAGTATTTTTTGATTTCCTCTTTTATTTCTTCAGTGATCACTTCGTTATTAAGTAGTGTATTGTTTAGCCTCCATGTGTTTGTATTTTTTACAGATCATTTCCTGTAATTGATATCTAGTTTTATAGTGTTGTGGTCAGAAAAGATACTTGATACGATTTCAATTTTCTTAAATTTACCAAGGCTAGACTTGTGACCCAACATATGATCTATCCTGGAGAATGTTCCATGAGCACTTGAGAAAAATGTGTATTCTGTTGTTTTTGGGTGGAATGTCCTATAAATGTCAATTAAGTCCGTCTTGTTTAATATATCATTTAAAACTTGTGTTTCCTTATTTATTTTCATTTTGGATGATCTGTCCATTGGTGACAGTGGAGTGTTAAAGTCCCCTACTATGATTGTGTTACTGTTGATTTCCCCTTTTATGGCTGTTAGTATTTGCCTTATGTATTGAGGTGCTCCTATGTTGGGTGCATAAATATTTACAATTGTTGTATCTTCATCATGGATCGATCCCTTGATCATTATGTAATGTCTTTCTTTGTCTCTTATAATAGTCTTTATTTTAAAGTCTATTTTGTCTGATATCAGAATTGCTACTCCAGCTTTCTTCTGATTGCCATTTGCATAGGATATCTTTTTCCATCCCCTCACTTTCAGTCTGTATGTGTCCCTAGGCCTGAAGTGGGTCTCTTGTAGACAGCATATATATGGGTCTTGTTTTTGTATCCATTCAGCCAGTCTGTGTCTTTTGGTGGGAACATTTAATCCATTTACATTTAAGGTAATTATCAATATGTATGTTCCTATTACCATTTACTTAATTGTTTTGAGTTTGTTCTTGTAGGTCTTTTCCTTCTCTTGTGTCTCTTGTGTAGAGAAGTTCCTTTAGCATTTGTTGTAAAGCTGGTTTAGTGGTGCTGAACTCTCTCAGCTTTTGCTTGTCTGTAAGGGTTTTAATTTCTCCATCAAATCTGAATGAGATCCTTGCTGGGTAGAGTAATCTTGGTTGTAGGTTTTTCTCCTTCATCACTTTAAATATGTCCTGCCACTCCCTTCTGGCTTGTAGAGTTTCTGTTGAAAGATCAGATGTTAACCTTATGGGAATTCTCTTGTGTGTTATTTGTTGTTTTTCCCTTGCTGCTTTTTTTTTTTTTTTTTGCGGTACGTGGGCCTCTCACTGCTGTGGCCTCTCCCACTGTGGAGCACAGGCTCCGGACATGCAGGCTCAGAGGCCATGGCTCACGGGCCCAGCCGCTCCGTGGCATGTGGGAATCTCCTGGACCAGGGCACAAACCCACTTACCCTGCATTGGCAGGCGGACTCACAACCACTGCGCCACCAGGGAAGCCCTCCCTTGCTGCTTTTAATATGTTTTCTTTGTATTTAATTTTTGATAGTTTGATTAATATGTGTCTTGGCATGTTTTCCTTGGATTTATCCTGTATGGGACTCTCTGTGCTTCCTGGACTTGATTAACTATTTCCTTTCCCATATTAGGGAAGTTTTCAACTATAATCTCTTCACATATTTTCTCAGTCCCTTTCTTTTTCTCTTCTTCTTCTGGGACCCCTATAATTCGAATGTTGGTGCCTTTAATGGTGTCCCAGAGTTCTCTGAGACTCTCCTCAGTTCTTTTCATTCTTTTTTCTTTCTTCTGCTCTGCAGTAGTTATTTCCACTATTTTATCTTCCAGGTCACTTATCCGTCCTTCTGCCTCAGTTATTCTGCTATTGATCCCATCTAGAGTATTTTTCATTTCATTTATTGTGTTGCTCATCGTTGCTTGCTTCCTCTTTATTTCTTCTAGGTCCTTGTTAAATGTTTCTTGTATTTTCTCTATTCTATTTTCAAGATTTTGGATCATCTTTACTATCATTATTCTGAATTCTTTTTCACGTAGACTGCCTATTTCCTCTTCATTTCTTAGGTCTGGTGGGTTTTTACCTTGCTCCTTCATCTGCTGTGTGTTTCTCTGTCTTTTCATTTTGCTTATCTTACTGTGTTTGGGGTCTTCTTTTTGCAGGCTGCAGGTTTGTAGTTCACATTGTTTTTGGTGTCTGTCCCCAGTGGCTAAGGTTGGTTTAGTGGGTTGAGTAGGTTTCCTGGTTGAGGGGACTGGTGCCTGTGTTCTGGTGGATGAAGCTGGATCTTGTCTTTCTGGTGGGCAGGTCCACATCTGGTGGTGTGTTTTGGGGTGTCTGTAGCCTTATCATTTTAGGCAGCCTCTCTTCTAATGGATGGGTCTGTAGTCCTGTCTTGCTCTTTGTTGGGCATAGGGTGTCCAGCACTGTTCGTTGCTGGTCATTGAGTGAAGCTGGGTCTTGGTGTGGAGATGGAGATCTCTGGGAGATTTTCACCGTTTGATATTACGTGGAGCTGGGAGGTCTCTTGTGGGCCAGTGTCCTGAAGTTGGTTCTCCCACCTCAGAGACACAGCCCTAACGCCTAGCTGGAGCACCAAGAGCCTTTAATCCACACGGCTTTTGGAAGGTCTGAGGTCTTCTGCCAGCGTTCAGTGTGTGTTCTATAGGAGCAGTTCCACGTGTAGATGTATTTCTGATGTATCTGTGGGGAGGAAGATGATCTCCACATCTTAGTCTTCGGCCATCTTCTCTAGCCCTCCACATTACATTTTAATTGTAATTCTTTTTTTATCACTCTCTAGTTAAAAGTTAAATCCCCTGAGGCTAGAGACTGGTTTACTCATCATTTTATCCTAAGGCCTTTGAATACAGGACATACTAGGGGTTTTTTGTGGGGGTGTTCTGAATATACTGGTCTTTTTTGTCTCAGAAATTCCATTTATGTTTTACTTTGAATTAAAATTATATTTCATTTTTATGTATCATATCTTCTTGTGTTAAACTTTAAGTGCCTTCAAGGAGGATGTCACAACTTTGAAATTTAGATAATAAATACCCAATGAATATTTATTGAATAAATGACTAAATGGAATAAATGAGTGAATTGCTACATAATGAAGACTTTCAGGTTCTTTTAGGTTGTTAATTTTCCACACCTATTCATTCATTCATTCACTCAGCAAATATTGAATGTATACTATGTGTTCTTTCATATTTACACATTTTGTTTTTCATGTTTTGTTCCTCATGTTCTGTTCAAGTTCTACCTTAATATCATATTTAACTTTAGGAGTAAAAGGTCACATATCTTTGCTACTTATTTGAATTTTTCCTAAGCTACATTTTATATATGTTAATATAAATATTTGTAAGAATTTTATGTATTTTATGCTTTACATTTTATACTTCTCAGGATTTTTAAAAAAATTCTTCATATAATTTCATTTGGTAAAATATGTTTTCTCTTTGGTTGCTTTGTTTTATTTTTTAATGTAGAAAAAAACATTTGTTTTCTGAATTATTTTAAAATTATTTATCTGAGTATCTCATTAATTAGTTGATACTTTATTTATTTATCTTTGTTTTTGACAGCTTTCTCAGTATAAATTTCCTTTGTATCTCATATTACTCCTTTATGTCCAAAGAATGTTTTTCTTTCCTCTCCTGAGCTACATAATTGCCTGTCTCATCTGTAATTAGCATTTTATAATTTCTTCTAAACATGTAAGTTAGCACTGCTTCTTATAAGCAGAATCAGTGAGACATTTTTTATGCTCTGTGGAATGTGCAATAATAATGTGTTTGACAAGTATACCAAAAACTTTCTCAGGTAGGAACAAAATAAACATTCCCAGCTAAGTGTAAAATATTAGTTATATATAAAGTCAATCTCATTTAAAGTTAAGAAATAATTTCCCCACTAAAAACCAGCTGGCACAATAGGATCTATCAAAATTCGATTTACACTGTCTTATTGACATTTACTAACGATACAACCATGGATGTTGGAGAATGAAAAAAAAAGCAATACTGTTTTTCATTATAGAGTAATGTAAAAAGGAAAACGAATTCTCTGATTATACACTGTTTTGACTTAATTTTAGACAAATTCATCTGTCTTGAACAAAGAACATAAGTGGTACTTTTCCAAAGAAGGCCTGTGTGGTGATGATGAGAAACCACACTGTACATTATAAAACAGTGTTATCATAATGTAGAGTCTCCATCTAACACCCTATACAAAAATAAACTCAAAATGGATTAAAGACCTAAATGTAAGACCAGAAACTATAAAACTCCTAGACGAAAACATAGGCAGAACACTCTTTGACATAAATCACAGCAATATTTTTTGTATCTCTCTCCTAAAACAAAGGAGAAAAATCAAAAATAAACAAATGGGACCTAAACTTAAAATCATTTGCACAGCAAAGGAAACAAAATAATCAATGAAACAAAAAGACAACCTACTAAATGGGAGAAAATATTTTCAAATGATATGACCAATAAAGGGTTAATATATATTCAACATATATAAATAGCTCATACAACTCAACAGCAAAAAAACTAAACAACTCCATCAAAAAATGGGCAGAAGAACTGAATATACATTTTTCCAAAGAGGAAATGCAGATGGCCAACAGGCACATGAAAAGATGTTCAACATCACTAATCATCAGGGAAATGTAAATCAAAACCACAATAAGATATCACTTCACACCTGTCAAATTGCTATCATCAAAAAGAACACAAATAGCAAATGATGGTGAGAATGTGGAGAAAAGGGAACCCTTGTACACCAAGGGAACTATTGGTGTAAATTGGTACAGCCACTTTGGAAAACAGTATGGAAGGTTCTCAAAAAGCTAAAAACAGAACTACCATATGACCCAGCAATTCAACTCCTGGGTACATATTCAAAAACAAAGAAACCAAAAATACTATTTTGAAAAGATACATGCACCCTGATGTTGATACAAGCATTATTTACAACTGCCAACATATGAAAGGAACCTAAGTGTCCACCAACAGATGAATGGATAAAGAAGATATGGTGTATATATAAAGGAATACTACTCAGCCATAAAAAAGAGTGAAATTTTGCCATTTGCAGCAACATGTACAGATTTGGAGGATATTATGCTAAGTGAAATAAGTCAGACAGAGAAAGACAAATAATGTATGACATCACATGTGGAATCTAAAAAAATATTACAAACCACTGAATATAACAAAAAAGAAACAGACTCATAGAGAACAAATTAGTGGTTGCCAGTGGGGAGAGGGAAGAAGAGAGGGGCAATATAGGGGTAGGAGATTAAGAGGTAAAAAAACATTATGTATAAAATAAGCTACAAAGATATATTGTACAACACAGGGAATATAGCCAATATTTTATAATAACTAAAAATGGAGTATAACCTTTAAAAATTGTGAATCACTATACTGTACACCTGTAACTTATATAATATTGTACATCAACTATACCTCAATAAAAAAAATTCTTCCCCAAAAAAAAAAAAAAAATTCTTCCCAATAATTAGCTGCCTACAACCACATGACCCATACAGTTTGCCTTGCATTGTATTTACTATTTCTTTGAGAAGAAAAGACATTCCTGATAGTACTGTTTGAGGGTATTGAGAAGTAAAAAGCATAAGGAAGGTGCTGTTATTAAGTGCTAATTTACATTTGGAAGATAAATATTCTCTCCAATTGACTGAATATACTTTGGTGAACTGCATGTTTCTTGGTTAACTAGTGTAACCATTCTTTCTGGATAATTTGCAAACTCAGGTTTCTCAAGTCTATATGGAATATGAGTAGTGAGGACAGAGTTTTTCAACATAGTAGTTTTCTTACTAAGTGTTGTAGGTAAATTAGAGACTTTTTGATCTCATTTACTTCACCCCTTCCTGTGTTAAATTTTTAAATGGAAAGTACAGATAGTTACTTACATTACTGTCTAATAACAGTGAATAGTATTATACTTCCATTGGGTTAAGTATTAACAGGAGATCACTTCAGAAAGAACTGTCATCTGATCTCTCAACAATAAACATGAAACATTTCCTAGAAATGCCTATGTGCTCCCTGACAGGGAGAAATCAGAGTAAAGAACAATTACCTGGTAACTGAGTCATTTTCACACAGAAGTGATTTGGCCTATGAGTACAGCGCAAAGAAACCCTCAGTTAGCAACTTTCCTAAAACTGTCTATTAACTAGTTAACATGAGTTCTGGAATTTCACCATTTGAGAACTACAGCATTAATGTGAAAGCAATAAATGAATAAGTATACAATATAATGATCTTACAGAAAGGGATGACTAATCTAAACATAGATTTTTTCACCCCTAAGATTTTTATTTTTGTTTAGGGCAAAGTCAACCCTAAACATAAAGAGTTAAGAGACAGGTGGTAGTTCTGATTTTTAAAATAAAATTTGAATCAATGAGTTCACTGTTCTCAAATATAACCACATGATGATATTAAATTAAGGGCCATTTTTTGCAAGGATAAAAATGTAGTTCATTGATTTCTTTGAAATAAAACCAATGTATTACAATTACATTTAGTATACATGTTTATTCAAATTCAGTAATTGAAAGAAAAAAAATCAATATTTGATATTCTCTGATGGGCCAGAATAAGAAAGTGTGTGCCCTCAAGTAAGGCAATCCTATTGATTTTTAAACATAAACATCATACAGAGTTTTCTTAAACATTTTACCAACCTGAAGGTTAAAAGTTATCAAGCAACATAATAACTGTAAATATACTGACACAAACCAAAAAAATGTCAGTACAGTTGTGAAACAGGGCATGTAATGATTCTTTATAAGAGTTGGACAAATTAAATGGTTAACATCTCCAAAAAAAGACACTAAGTTTGGGTCCTGCCTGGGATCCAGTTTTGATTTTTAAGAAGCAAACAACACATTTCCCACTGGCTTAAAGATTACTGGTCAACATCACCATTAGCATTACTTTCCTACAGAGAGGCAAAAGAAATCTCAGTTCCTAGAAAAGTTGGGGGTCATTGTTGCCACGGGGACCAAGATATATGTATCAAATGCCATTAAAGAGAGAAAGATAAAGACTGCTATGCATTAGGTTTCTACAGATCAAAAAAAAAAAAAAAGTCTCACTTATCTAGTGTGGATTTTCAGATTTAGATAAATTTGGAAGACTGTAAATTCCATTCAGACACCTTTTTCATAGGGAGCTAATGACTATAGGATTTTACTGGCAAGAGAAAGTGCAATACTAAAATTTTCTACAGAAATTACCACTTTTTAAAATATATATATATTCTACAAAAAAAAAAATCTTCAAAAAGCACTTTGAAACATGTTCTGTTCCTGGAACATATATGCCTGTAAACTCAGGCAGGCATGGTTTCACTACTAATTCTCACTCTCTCTATATATTATCAAAATATTTGAGTTTTCAGCGGGAAGCCTATGGATTGCTGATAGCAGTTTCTCTACTGGTGGGTAAAAATGCAAGCAGTGAATATTCAGAAAACACAGATTTTGAAAGTTGAAATGAAGCTTCACTTGAAAGTAAAATATAACAAATTTAAACTTTTTAAACGTTTGCAAATATGGATTATTTTGATTTATATTATTTATATAAATACTTAATTTTGTAGAAATTGGCAAACATATATTACATAAGATGGCTTTTTATAGCCAGTTTTCTTTTCCAAGATTTTCCCTAAAGATGCACAAGTTAGAAGCTGATTTTATTATAAAAGCATGCTGAGGCAAACACATGGCATGACTGTTCACAGGTCTATACAATTCCAGGACCCTTAGCACCATTTCTGGCCAGATAAATGTATTAGTTTGATCTTTATGTTTTTTTCTAAATTAATATATATTAACATAAAAGCCAATTTCAATAAGGATTTATGAGGCCTTTCCACTGAGGAGACAGAACATTCTATTCTCCAAGTTCTATTTTAATATAAATATCACATTTTAAGAGGCTATCAGCAAAATAACCAGAACAGATGACAAATTCTGATGCTACAGAAAGGGCAAGAGAGGTACACAGGTATGATTTTAGTTTAACATTTCTATTTAGAAGAAAATATTCTCTAGTATAATAAAAATCCATTTGAACAATCAATAAAGTATAATAGCAAGAGACTAATTGCACATGATGTACATAGTTGTCACAATGGACATTCAATAATAAAATTCAATAATGTGGTAGGATTAAGCAATTTTATTATTGTATTATAGTTTCTTAGAAAGAATTCTTTTTAAAGTCTAAGTTTTTTATTTTTTTTAATGGCCTTTAGATAGCTCAGCTTGCAATGGAAATGCACCATTATCATGTAGTGTCATAAACTCAGTTCAAATCTATTTTGTGTGAAACCCCTCCAACTGTTTTTGCTCTAAACAGAATCTTTTTGAAGTAATATTCTAAGAACCTTCTGAATATTTCTTAATATATTTTGCCATTAGTCATGCTTTTGTTCCATCTGAAGCTGGTCTTTCCTAAAACATAGCTAAGCCTCAGAAGACTAGGTAAGTAAGTTAAGCCATCTCCAATGGTAAATCATATCCCAGTTACATATTATATTTTAAAAAACCTAAAAATATTAATTTTATTGTCAGCTGCGAAGACATTTTTTATTTCCTCATTTCATTTATGTCCATTTTTCTTGGCCGTTTTTCTTTTTGCTGTTTCTCCTTCTTCTTCCAAGTTCTACTGACAGACTGAATACACAAATAGATAACAGTCAGACCATGTATGACAACAGAACTTTAACCAGATCCTCTAAAGCAAGCATCCTGGGAAGCCAAACCACAACCTCTGCAGCAATCTGCCCAGAATGGTCAAGATTTGTTCAATAACTTGCAGCTTCCTTTTTTTATCCCCCCTCTCTTCCAACTCAGGAGCAACCAGAGAAACTCACCAAACCAATCACCCAAGATACCTTGCTTCTTGTTAGCCAACCTCCAGCTTCCTCATGCCAACAATCTCCAATCAGAGCACACCCGAGGCTTTCCCAAATAAAGCTTTTCCACTCCCTTGCCTGCCCTTGAATCTCTGCCAAATATAAGTTGCTCCCTTGCTCTAGCAAGCTCTGAATAACAACTTCTGTTTGTTCTCATCCAAGTGGTCTTTGTTTACTTCCACACATAAACTTACAATTAAAAAGGAAAATTTACAAATAGAATAATTATTTTTACTCATTGATGTAATAAAGTGTCAGAAAGTATTCAACTGCACTATGTAGAAGACCAGAGGTGCCATTGGTGCATCCTTATAAGCTCAGACTTCAGTGCTGCTTTCTCCTGTGCTATAAGATCCTTCACCCCTTGAAGCCTTGACCCACTACCCCAGCCTACTGATTATCTGACTATTGGATTTCTCTTCCCACTTTGTAAGTATGGAGCAAAGCTGGAAAAAGTGGGGGGAAAAAAGCTCTGCTATTGGAAAATAACTCTGCACCAGACACTTGAGTAAGTATTCTATGTGAAGTATCTCTTATGATTCTCATAGAGATCCTTCATTTGTTCAACAGTCAATAAACATTTCATGAGGATGTGCTTTGTGCCAGACACTTTGCTAGGCCTTGAATATGTAAATAGTGAGAAAGGAGACAGATATTTCTGCACCTAATAGGATGTGTATTCTGGCTAGGGACGTAGCCTTAAAAAAAAATTATGTAAATACACAATTATAGGCAGTGTCAGGAAGAAAAAGTAGAGGACACCATGAGAAACTTAAATTTGATTAGGCTTAGGGGATACCTATCTAAGGAAGTAAATGTAAGTTGCAACCCCCAGGATGAGTAAGAAGTTAGCCAGGCAAAAGTGATAGGAATGGGTATTCCAGACAGGGTAAAACTCTACTGCCAAAGTAATAGAAAGTCTTGACCCTGTGAGGAAATGAGAAACAGCCAGTATAGCTGGAGCATAGAAAACACCTGAGAAGATGGTGAGAGTTGAGTGGGAGAGGTAGGGAATTCATTGTAAATCATGTTTGGATCTAATCAAAATACAATGGAAATAAAGCGATGAGTTAAATAGAGAAATGACATTAATCATTTTGCTTTTAAAGACATCCATTGGCTGCTATGATTTGGGGAATGGATTACAAGGAGGAGTAGAACAGAGAGGCTTGTTGGGGCTCCAGTGTATTTGTCCGGGGTAGGTTCCCCTGGCCATGATTGTAGCAATGGATTTAGGGAGAAATGGATGGATTCTAAACATACTTCGAAAGTGGAATACACAATACTGTCTTCGAACTGATCAGAAGAATTCAAGCTGCGAAAATTACTGATTCTGATTTCCTTTTCCTATTGTTAGTAGTTTCAATACCAGGATCTTAAAGAAAGAAATTTTCTTATTATTGCCTGAGGTAGACAAAATTGCCTACTGTTTTATCCCCTTTTTCCCCTTCTTCTGCTTTAGAGAAGGCACTGCCATGGCCCAAGGGCTTGTTTGGACAGGTGTGGTTGATTGTGTATGCGGTATTGGTGACCCTTCTTAGACCTGCCACCTGTGAACGACTGTAGGAAGGAAGAAATTAACACATCCCCTCTGGAGGCTGACCAGAACCAGGAAATGTTTGACTTTACTCCCTCCCCTTTTAGTATAAAAGAAGCCTGAATTCTTTTTTGGGATTTTTTTTTTTTTAGTCTTAAACAGATATTTTATTGATGTATTTAGAAAAGTGGAACAATAAAGGGAGAGGGTTGCACCCTTCACAACCCCTGGCAACCTAGAGACGCAGTAAAAAGTTGCATATATACTTTTCTTACACATATCTTCACACATTCTCTGAAGAATCCAAGAAGAAAAGCAAAATAAGGCCTCAGTGGTGATAGTCATTAGAAATGGAGATAGGGTAGGTAGAGAAAATAGCAATTACTTCCAGAATTACTTTTCCTACTTCTAGTCCTTTGCTGCAGCAGCTCTTACCTCCTGGAAGGCACTGGGTCAGTGGCCAGGAGGGGTATATAACACCTCCTGTCCAAGGGGAGCGGGTGCCTGGGTGGAAGGGTGCAACGCATGTACCTGTGTGTGGCTTCGGAAGGCATAGTCAGGGTTGTGATCCAAGACATGGAGAGGTGGAGGGAAGGATTTTTTGTGGTAATGAGGCCAAGAGACAGGTGTGGAAAGGGGTTCAGAAGGTGGTTCTGGAGAGTAGATGGTTCCATTTTGCTTTCTTATGGAGCAACATGGACGTGGACATGGTGCCAGGCATTGCTGAGCACGCCTCGCAGGTTCCAGATTGAGGCCACTGTGTCTGGCTGAACATTGTAGCTGTCATCGACAGCCTTACAAACGATGTTCAATTCTTTTTTCCCAGCTGGCACAGGGGCTTGCAGCTGCCATAGCTGCCAGGCCCAGGCCTTTCGGGCACGCTGTTCCTCTCCATCCAGCTCAGCCACCTGCCAGGTTAGGCCCCCATCCAGAGACACATCCACCCTGACCACAGCTCTTCCTCCACCTCCCCTGACTCTATTGTCTCCCCATCTTTGGGCTGTGTGATGGCGGACTGGACAGGAAGTTCCTGAATAGATGGAGCCGAGTCAAAATCTACAGTGTCCCAGTCCACAGATGGAGAGAAGCCTTTGTAATCCCGCCGCTGCCAGTGGCTGTAACTTTCCTCGGGTTCCACGCTCACTTTGCCCAGCCATTTGACATGGCGGGCACCCACCACCCAGGAACCACCACCCACACAGGGAAGCCATGGTCACGAGGCAGAGGCTGCCCATTCATCTCATATGCCAACAGGACCTCAGCTTCAGGATCCATGGCCCGAGCCAGAGGGATGGATGCTCCATAGGCAGTCCCTGTGGGGTCTGAGTCCCGTCCCTCAAAGCAGACATGGGCCTCAGTTTCAGAGAGCTGACGACCAGCCTGGGCTAACACATCACAGAGCCGTGCCCCAGCCCAGCGTGCAGAGCTAATGGCCCCTGCACTCCACTCCAGACCTCTTACTTCTTTGAACCGAGTCATCTCAGAGCGCCGGTTGCCAGCACACTGCAGAGCGACCATGATCTCATGCTTGGGGAACTGGTACAAGTCATCCAGGGATAGGCACAGTGACTGACTCCCAGGGGGCCCTACTACATGTAGGTGATAGGTGTCTGGGTCAAGGTTAGGTACAGGCAAATGATTCTGGGTGAAGAAGATAGGGTTGGGTGTGATGTAGTTTTCTGTCAGCAGCTCAGCAGAGGGGGGCTCTGCATTAAAGGGGCGCTGGCTGTTGACCTTCAGGGCTGGGTGACGTATAGGATCATCAGCGGAAAGGTCAGAGGTTTTCAAGATGGAGGCTGCCTTGTCGTCGGGGCTCAGCTCCCCAGTCTTGTACCGAGCCAGTATCTCTCGCACGTGGGACTGGTTGTGAATAGCATAGAGGGCCCAGAAGGGCTCTAGAGGACCCCCAGCTGCTAGCATAAGCTTCGATGGACACCCTGGGTGTAGGTCCACAACTTCTGTGACATCAAAGACCTCAGAGCCCAAAGTCACCCAGATCCCAGTCTCAAGGCTGCTGTGGGATCTCACTTCCTCCCTCGTGTATAGGCGTGGTGACTCCTGAGCAGCCCTGCACCGGTGGTCATGATAGGTCAACACTGCACCAAGGCCTAGCAGAGTCCCCATGACTCTCCATTCCCTGGTGCTGGAGTTATCACCAGAGAAGGCATGGCTGGAGTGCTGTGGCTGAAATGAATCATTTGTAGAGCAGGCCCGAATGCAGAGACTTGAGGGGGCTGACTTGAGTCTCTAGGCCTGTCGGAGCCCTGGGACCACAGTTCTGTGCAGCAGCAGCATTACGGCAGACCCAGCTCAGCGTCCGCACAGTGGCTCTTTTTGAAGAAGCCTGAATTCTAACTCAGGCAAGATGGTTCTTTGGGACACACGTCCACCATCTTCTCAGACTGCCGGTTTTTCCGATAAATTTCATTATTCCTTGCTCCAATTAAACAAACAAACAAACAAACCATATGTGGTTGGTTGTGTGTGCAGTACTGGTGACCCTTCTTAGACCATGGCTAACTGGGCTGGGTTCTAACCAAGATCACCGTCGAGATAAAGGAGAAAGAATTCACTTTGATCTATGAACCCTATCTAAGTGGAAAACTGTGTCCAGAGTAGCATTTTAACTCCAAGCTCAGTTCCCTGAATATGTCCTACTTCAATGTTTGTCAGAAATATACCTGTTCCTTCCTGGTTTATCTGCTCCACAGTTACAAACATCAGAAGTATGGATTTTACTCCTATTACCTGTTTCAATCCCAAGATTCACATTTCAGAAAACGATTCAAAATATATCATTTTAATGACATACAAGCAAGAGATCTTTCATTTTAGCACATTTCACTGACCAATCCTATATTACTGGATTGGCCAAAAAGTGTCTTTGGTTTTTTTAAGTAAAAATAAAAGACACATTTTTCATTTTCACCAAGAACTTTTTTCAACAACGTATTCACCCTTTTGTTCCACTACCTTCTGCCATTTTTCAGGCAACTTCATAATTCCATCTTCCCAAAACTTTTTATCTTTTTGAGCAAAGAACTGTTCCAGGCGCCTCTTACAGTCTTCCAGGGAATTGAAATTTTTTCCATTAAGAGAATTTTTTAAAGTCCTAAATAAATGGAACTCCGAAGGTGCAATTTCTGGTGAATATGGCGGATGAATCAGAACTTTCCAGCCAAGCTGTAACAGTTTTTGCCTGGTCATCAAAGAAACATGCAGTCGTACGTTGTCCTGATGGAAGATTGTGAGTTTTCTGTTGACTAATTCTGGACACTCTCCGTCCAGTGCTGCTTTCAGTTGGTCTAATTGGGAGCAGTACTTGTTGGAATTAGTTGTTTGGTTTTCTGGAAGGAGCTCATAATAAAGGACTCCCTTCCAATTCCACCATATACACAACATCACCTTCTTTGGATGAAGACCGGCCTTTGGTGTGGTTGATGGTGGTTCATTTCGCTTGCCCCACAATCTCTTCCATTCCACATTATTGTGCAGTATCCACTTGCCACTGCCCATCACAATTTGTTTTAAAAATGGAATGTTTTCATTACATTTAAGTAGAGAATCGCATGTGGAAATACAGTCAAGAAGGTTTTTCCTGCTTAACTTACGTGGACCCAAACATCAAAGCGATTCACATAACCAAACTAGTGTAAATGCTTTTCAACACTTGATTTGGATATTTTGAGTATGTCGGCTATCTTCCGTGTGGTATAACATTGATTGTTCTCAGTTAATGTCTTGATTTGATTGCTATCAACTTCAACTGGTCCACCAGACCATGGTGTATCATCCAGCAAGAAATCTCTAGCATGAAACTCTGCAAACCACTTTTGACATGTTCAATCAGTCACAGCACCTTCTCCATACACTGCACAATCTTTTTTTTTTGCATTTCAGTTGGGTTTTTACCTTTCTTTAAATAATGAAGCATAATATGCTGAAAATGTTGCTGTTTTTCTTCCATCTTCAATATTAAAATGGCTGCACAAAAATTCACCAATTTTGATGTCTTTTTTTAAACGCACGCTGATATGACAGCTGTCACATACAATCTAAAAAAATTATTTCGAATGAAGTTAAAGACAACTAAGTGCTACTAGAGCCATCTTATGGAAAAAACTGAACAAACCTTTTGGCCAACCTGACATAATTTTATGAATCAATTTATAATTGGCAGGTTTTCTTCACTAGAGCAAAACCTTCATAGGGGCACAAAATAGAAGTTCACTATGTATTTGTTAAAGAATTAAATGAATAAATAAAGTGTGCTGGTCAAAGATGACCAAGACAAAACTAGGAAAAGGCAGTAGCATGAGAAGATAGAGTTGAGGATAGTTAAAATTCCTAGCCTCAACCCCTATTAATGTATTTCCAGGTTCTTTTAGAGACCATTATATTTTCACTTCAGCCTGTCCAAGAGGGAAGCCCTTTGCACTCTACTTTTTTTGAGATGGGGAATTTGGCCCAGAGAAGTTGGATGGAAGGATGAAGTTCACACATTTGTTGTGATAGAACTAGAATAGTAATTTAAGCCTCCTGAATCACCATCTATTGAATCTTCCAGAGTGTGAACTCTATCAAGGTAGGAACTCTGTTTTTTCATCTATGGATTGGTAACTATACTTTTAAGGAAAAAATAAAAGTAAAATCAACAAAACTTAGGAGCCTTAATGAGGCAGATATTGCTACCACCCCAGGATGCAGTTGAAGATGCTGTGTTTTAGAAGGATTAAGAAATTTGTCTATAAATAGTAAATGGCAGAACAAGGATTTGAGTCTAATTCTGTCTGAACACAAAATATTGATGAATATCAGGTCAACATTTATAACTCACATTGTGATACGTTGCTTATCGATATGGTAGATCCTCACATATACTTGGTAACCATTATATTCAGGATCTTTTTATAATTCACACTAGAGCCTAGGAAAACCTTCTCTAATATTTTCTTTGAGTCCAAGGGACTGGGTCTATGGTAACATGAAAAGCATCACCATTTTTATGTTGATGTGTTGAAATACAAGCAGTGGTCGAAGCTCATCCTAGTGACTTGGGTATTTCCAAAAATAAGATAATAACATCCCCAGTAAACACTGAGATAAGCCCATATGAGCTGACTAAACTCCACCATTATCAATTCCAGTTTTGGGTATAGACTAATGTTGTTATCTTGGAAGTAAGGTAATTAGGAAGTGACAGCCTCACGAATATTTTAGTTCCAGTTTTTTATAAAAGATTCCTAATATTTCATGGTTTTGACAAAGGATACAACCTGAAACTCTCAATGAGAAGAGGTAATACCCCTGTTAACTTCAGTCATCAGTTGGCCATGATATATTTTTTGTCCTAGTGATATCAAAAATATGTGTTTTCTCATTCCTGCATCATTTGAATCAACATTCATATATACTATTTTCTCTCAGGCTAAAATACCCCTTATTTTGATTCAATTTCCTTCTTCAGTTTCCATCTATGAATGATGCTCCATGTTCAATTGTTAGCTGAAACATAACTCACTGTCTTTAAAGCACTGTTATCTCAAACAGAATTTTTTCTCAAGTTCTTATCAAAATATTTTTTTAATCTGTAACTTTCAATGAATCCATCAGAAAACAGCTAAATGCATACATTATAAACTTACACTAAAATGTTCTTAAAGTAAACACATACACCCAAATTCTATGAGCCTTTCTTGTACTTTACCTCAATACCTATAAATGGAATCAAGAAAGATAGACCCAGTGTAATGTGTAGCATTTGTGTTCATACCTAATTTACTCATGTACATTAATTCAGGCATTTCTCTTGAATATGATCCAGCAGCAGAAACATGTTTCAGTATTTAATCCTTCTGTATGGTCTGCTCTAAGTAGGAAAGTCTATGAAGGCCTCTGATTATAAGCTGCATATACAAATATTCATATTACATCAAATATTTTCTAACCATTATATCAAATCTTACAGCTAATTAAGATTATATTAATATATTAATATATATTATTTTAAATTAATATTATATACATTGTATGCAGAGAATCAGAAAAACCTGATGAGAAAATAAAAACATTTAAATGGCCTTAAGATATCCTTTATCCTTGAGTCCTAATAGTCAATTACTATATTCAATATATATAAGGAATTGAACATGTATAGTTTTAGAGTTAAATAAAGTTAAATGTCAATGAAATGTGTCTACAACAGGAAATATTTCTTTATTTCTTCACTAGGATATGTTTATTTAATAATTAAAGTAAGTAAACTGAATGTCTCAAGTACCTTTTCCAGACCTTCTTCCTTGAGGCTGATCACATCTAAATCAAAATCTGTTCGTAAGCCATTGGTTTTGTTGAAAGTTATTCTGCCTGTGAGGCCTTCCCAATGTGCCTGTGGGGAAAATAAACAAACAAACAAAAATCATAAATTAGTAAAGGATGAGAAGATAAAACAATTTTGTACAAAATGTTTTACCTTTTATTACTTCTCATAAATTTACATGGCTATACATTTTTATCCTCTTCTGAACTTTGAAGGATGTTTTTTCTAAATATGATATCCTAGTCTCAGTAAAAATTTATTGTAAATTTTTCATTGTAAATAATGCATTTTCCAGGTATAATTTTCCTTTATGAGAAATCTGTGGCTCATGTTTTAAATAGCAAACTTCTTTAAGCAAAGTGAGAAGAGTTTGGTCACAAATAATATTTATGAGATAGTGACTATCTCACTGGAGATTACAAATAGAACTACTATTATAAAATACCACTCCTAACACCTAACTAATATAGAGTAAACATTTTATTACAATGAAAGAAACTGAACCTAGGAAAAATTATGCTATACTGCTTCAATTATATATTTTCCACTTAGAATAATTAACTTATTACTTTATTTTTCTTTGTGTGAGGCTGGGAGAAATGTATCAAAATTACTTCACATCAGACTATAGTTCCTGTAGAAGGCTCTCTCCAGGTAGAAGGGGGTGAGAATATAATAATCTAGCTACACAATGGGTTCATCCCTCAAAGGTGAGCAAATAATGAGTTTCTTTTTTTAATATAAAAAGATTTCCCATTCTGCTGGTTATATAGCCCCAATTACATGTTTTATATTATTTGTCATTTGCAAGTAGCTTGGGAAAATAGTTACATATGAAAATTTAAAATAATGTAACATATACTCACAACTATGTTTGAAAGAATATATACTGAGACTCCAAAGAAGTAAAGCCCAGTAGATAAAGGGTAACATTTCAATAAGGATTACAGATGGATATCATTATTACTACATTTCTTAGGTTCCATGTGCTTCTTGGATACTTATGTGTAGGGATTCTAAAATAGATTTAGGCTAATAAATTATAAATAAAATAGAAAAAAAAAGTATAATATATATCTCTTTGCTTATTGCAACAGGTCATCACTGAATTTACTGTGTTAACAGGTCTCCAGTAAGGAAGAAAAAAATTTTATTAACTCAACTTCGTCCAAAGAAAATAATTGCAGGCGGTTAACAAAGCTCCATATTTAGTATAAAAATAGGCAATGGGATCAAGAAGTACAGATGCAGAAGTGCAGAACAGTAAAACAAATCTGGGTTAAAGACAGCACAGGGCAATGTATATCAGGTGAAACTGTGCAACTAATAAATCCAATCACAAATTCAATTCTGAACTTTCCAGCAACCAAGGCAAAGAAGAAAATATGATGAACTGTAACATACAGGATTCATAATTTAAGAGACACCAATTGCCCAGGAGAAACTCAGCTTTTCCTGGTACTGAGACCTGACAGAAATGTCTCTTTTCGGTCCTCATAAGAGTGACCCTGTGTGATTTAGTGCAGCGGTCTCCAAACTTTTTAGCACCAGGGACTGGTTTCCTGGAAGACAACTTTTCCATGGATGGGGGCGGGGAATGGTTCAGGAGTTAATGCGAGCGATGGGGAGTGATGGGGAGCGGCAGATGAAGCTTTGCTCGCTCACCCGCTGCTCACCTCCTGCTGTGTGGCCTGATTCCTAACAGGCCGTGGACCAGTATTGGTCCATAGCCTGGGGGTTGTGGATCCCTGATTTAGTGGACAAGATCCTCAATAACACCCTACAATAAATACAATAGCGAGTTTCATACAACAGCTTCTTACAGGGTTGTTTGAAAATTCTCAGTTGTCAAGTGCTGCATTCAGAAAAATCTCTTCTTCAACTAGCCAAGCCAGGGTGCTATGTTTGCAGCCCTGTGATGCTTAGTTTTTTAAAACAGAAGTAAATATAAAATGTGGAGTAACAAAAGAACTGCATACTGTTCTAGGAGTATCATTTCATCTATCTGAGAGTTCAATAACACTTAGACAAGGAAAATTCACGGATATTCTTTGCCAAGGACCTGATGATTCTTAATTATGATTCTATTTGCACTTTTATTTTCATGATGAGTAATTTATTATATGATGAGCTGATGATTTCTTTTAAGCCATTAAAGAAAAATTTTATACGGTAATAACAGCTGTGACTTTTCATAGCAAAGATTAAATTTTCATAGTTAAACTTTCATATAAAAACTCCTAAATCAACTATACTTTAATAAAAAAAAAATTTTAAATTAAAAAAACTCCTGTTGTAATCAGATAAAAAGTATCCTTAGCTGACAAAGGAATTTCCTTCATGAGAGGAAGAATGGGAAGAATATGTGTGTATGAAGTGAGTGTGTGTTTGTGTGTGAGCTTTAAGAGTTTTCTTTTTTTTTTTTTCTCACAATGGGCATGCTTGGTCTAAAACTATAACAGACATAATTAGAAATGATACATGGCCATAAAAATGGTTGTGTTATGCAACATGAAGTAAACTTTGCACTTTCATGAATCCATATATTTTGTTGTATGTTAACTCTAATACAATTAAAATAACTAGACGTTATACTTAGGAACCATAACTCTAAAAAACAATTCTTGAAAACTTACAAATTGGGTGCAATTTAGTGTAGTGCAAAGAGCATTCCTGTTAAAAATTCATTGCATATCATGTGGCCTATGATATAAACATTCTTCAAACATCTATGTTTCCACATAAATGAAAAGTAACATACATAAAGATTCAGAAAGATGAAAACTAATGTCATAAATCATAGGTCACTGATTTTCATCTGTTCACACAATCACAGATATTTTGTAGGAAATCCATTTATCACGTAATTTTTCCCTTCCATATTATTTAGTAAAAATGTTAATTTCGCTTGCATGGGAAAAGGTAGAAAGTTTAATTTAAGAGATAAAAGTAAAATGCCACCTGTTAGGAAAAATGCAATAATCTCAATTCATTCAGCCTGAGGACAAGCAAGACAGAACAGATGTGCTTCTCCTGACTCACCTCTTTAATTAGGCTCATGAAGCGGGTCCCAAAGCGCCAGGGTTTGTGTCGATTGCACTGTAAGGAGCTGACTGTCATCTGGGGAAACTGCTGGACCCCCACAGACACAACGTGCACAGCATCATACATGAGAGCAGCATCCGTCTGAAAGCCGAGAGAAAAGGAAAGGTGGCATGAATACAACATGGGAGACCCATGATGGGTGGTTTAGAAGTGGAGAGAAAGAAAGGGTGAAAGAAATAAATATCCAGTTTTTCTTCATGTAAGGGAGAAAAAGGTATCTCCACATGCTGTGGTTCTCTTAAATAAGATATTGTGATCAAATTACTTCATGGGCTCCATTAGAACCTCTGACCTACCCTCCCTTTCCTGAAGTGATAACCCAATTTCATATCATCCTAGTATCTCTGCTGAAGTAGGAAATGTGTGCAGACATGCATTATTTCATTTTTTGTCACACCCTCTGTCTCTATCTTACTCTGTTCTACTGCATGCGTGCGTGCGTGCACGTGTACACGCGCGCACACACACACACACACACAAGGAATGCCAATGTGAACATTTTGAATGGTTACATAAATTACATATTGTATATAAAAGTAAATTAGTAAATAATTTCCTTGCATAGGAAGAAAAAAGAAATTTGAAGAGATTCACCTAAAAAGTTTAAAGATAAAAACCCTAATTTTTTCTGCAATTCAGCTTTTCAAAGGGTTCAATCTCAGAAATGCTGTTAGAGTGTTGAATCTCAATACATGTGTTAATCCCTTTTCAAGAAACTAAGCTTAATCCCCTGTACTGTCTTCTTTTCCCAAAATTTCCATATGAATAAAAATTTATTTTGGCTTCTCAAGTAAGACGAATATGAATTCTACTGTGTTTGCACCTGCTCAAATGACTGACCACTTTAGAGGTGGATGATAAAAAATAAAATGTTTATAAGTCATAACAAACCCGAGGCTCAGTGACTGTCAAGTGCTGTGTTAAATGGACCCTCACATTGTGTTTGACGGACCGATGCCAGGCTCACTACCTACAGAAGAGAGCCACTGACAATGCGGGCAGCAAGGAACTTTGGGCCATCTGCTTGGCATGGTTTGGAATAAAAGCATATATTTCCTCTTCTCATTCACACAATTAGTGAGCTGTGAAATGAATTCCAAAATGAATAGGAACCCTGTAGATTAATAGCGTTTGCCACAATACAATACAAAATGAGTACACACAGTAGCTTTCATGCAAATGTATCCTCAGGAACTTAACCACATAAAATGGAAGGCAGCTAAACAGCACAATGCAGTGACAGAACATAATAAAAATACCATTTTATAGTTCATAAATCTTTGGAGAATTGAGCTCAGATTCATAACCTTCATTTGGCAAATACCAGCTGACTACTTTCACACACTCTGATGGCTGCACAGTGAAAACTAGAGTAGTGGAGGTGATACGTGCACGTAGCCTGAACCTGAGGAGCAGACTGATATTTGTCTTTGGCCTGAGTTAACACTCAGAGGACATATTTCATATACCACATGGATGGTTATTAAAAAAAAAGTTACCAAGAGATGAAAGACACATTTGATTTTAAAATAAAATGAATTTTTAAAAAATCACTGTCAACAAATGTATAGAGATATGAACACTTTCAGATACTACTAAAGGGAAGACAAGGGGCAATTCTGCAGCTGCACCACAAGGGAGTTTTTTAAATATCCACGTTCTGTTTCACCTAGTAATTTCTCTTTCTGGAATTTGCCCTGAGAAAAATCAAAGATAAGAACAAAAGCTACATACATTATTTACTGAAATAAAATAAAAGAGTGGAAATCTACTGAATGTTCAAAATAAGGAAACACAATAAAATCACAAGGATATTTCACATAAACATTAAAAATCATGTTTTGAAAAATAATCATTCAGATGAGAAATTGCAAGTGGTAAAATCCTAACTGCAAAAATAGCTGATATAGAACTGTATTTCTAGCATAAACCATTATATACATCTTTATGAGTACTTAATATGTACTATTCAACTTATTTCTCACAATAATGGTTTAATAAAAACACTGATATTGTTCCCTCTTTACAAATGATGAAACCAAGGTTGAGAGAAGTTAAGTAACTAAACAAGTCACACAGGTAAGAAGTGGAGAGGTCCAGATTCAAACAGCCTCACTGCTCACAGAAAGTTTTTTGGTTTTGGGGTTTTTGGTTTTTTGGTTTTTTTTTTTTGCGGTAAGCAGGCCTCTCACTGTTGTGGCCTCTCCCGTTGCGGAGCACAGGCTCTGGACGCGCAGGCTCAGCGGCCATGGCTCACGGGCCCAGCCGCTCCGCATCATGTGGGATCTTCCTGGACCGGGACACGAAGCCACATCCCCTGCATCAGCAGGTGTACTCTCAACCACTGCACCACCAGGGAAGCCCACAGCAAGTATTCTTAAACATCATACTGCATGTTATATGAACAACAACCAAAAAAAATTGAAGGGAAGAAAATACACTAAAATGATACTAATAATTACTCTTGGGAGATAGTAGTGAGTAGAATTTATATTTTTTCCTTTTTCTTTACATTTTGCATTTTTTTTAAGATGGAAGTTTACTAAATACCATTGCAATTATTCCCAAGATGAAAATTTTGATCTACTATCACAAAATAACTAAAAGAACACAAACTATGATATTACTACTATCCTGCCATGACTTATTGACTTATATGAAAATCCTAGAATAGTAACCTTATCTAAAATGACAATGCTAGGAAAGAATTTTGCTTAATTAAAAATTTGAAAATCATTTTTGGTACATAGTTTTAGCTTCTGGATCAGAGGATATACTAGATGATAATAAAGCTATTTAAGATCTGTGATTTTAAATACAATTATAAAAGGAAGACAATATTTATTAAGCTATAAGATAAATACTAGAGAAAAAATTATAATTAAAAAGTTGTTGATCAAATTTCTTCTTGAATTTCCAGTTTAAAAATATGTTAATTTATTATAAAGCAATAAATAGAACTTCTGAAACTACTCTCTCTGATATTTTCAACTGCTTAGGGTCCTTTTTTGTCCTATTTTTAGACTAGTTGTTTTATGTGATAATATGGAGTTGTTGTCCATTTAAACTTGATATCCTGTAAGACTTTCCTTTACTGTATTCTTTGCAAAACTGTACATATGTAAATTCTTTCAACTTTGGAAAGTTTTGAGAAAACTCCAGCTTATCAAAAGTGGTTTTCTTATTTCCAAGAGAATGCATAAGCTTGAAATTTTTCCTTAATTTAGTAATATTACTAGTTAACATTTGTTCAGTATTTATTATGTGTAAGGCACTTTCCTATCATTTCCTTTTGTTCAGTATTTACTATGTGTGAGGCACTTTCCTTAAATCATTTCCTTTAATTCTCATAACCATCATGCAGTTGGAAATTCACTGGGTCTGTATAAAATAGGAAACTGAAGCAGAGAACAGTTAAGTAACTGGTCTAAAAATCATAGCATATAGAGGTAGAGATGGATTTGACCCTAGAAAATCTATCCAGAATTTACATACTTCTCTCTAGTTTCTTGCTCAGTGATCTATATTTAATAAAGCAAAACAGTTTAAATTATTTTAAAGTTATCAAATATAAGAAATATCAATAAGTACTTGAATACATTAATCTATATAATTTCTTAATAAGCAGTAAATATTTACATAATGAAAATGTACTATGAAGTAAGGGAAAGTATAGATTGTGGAGAACTGGTAAATATAAATTCACAAAAAAAGAAATACATTGATGTATGAGATTAAGTCTATAATAGGTTAGTCAGAATAGTAACATTAACCAGGAACAAGGTCATGAAAGAAGTAGATTGATTCTATACAGTTGCTGCTCATTAGGTTTACAAAAGGCAAAGGTACTAGAGTATATTTCAAGATCAGGCCTAAGGGGTATCTTTACTCCCAACTCTAAATAGTAGAATTTGATTGAGCTGCTCTTGCTAAGTCCTCTACCCTCTCATTTTGACTCTATAATCCTTTGCCTTGACTCTTCTCTCAATGGAAAAATATGAGGAAAGAAGGGAGGAGTAGAACAGAAGAGGAGAAAAGTAGAGGAGACACACAGGTTAATTATTTTGTCATCATTTTTATATTATCATTACTGTCAGGCTACATTGCATGCTTACTCTATGCCACACTCTGTCCATTTCTCTACATGCATTTCACAAAGACCTTATGTTTCAGGTGATATTACTCTTATCATTTAGAGAGGGGAAAACTGAGGCTTAGCAAGGTTGAAGTAATCTTCTCAAGGTCTCACCACCTTGAGAGACAAGACTTAGAAAACAAGACTCAGGCAAAGCTTAGCTCTTAGAACTACCATCCAAACTATCATAATAAGACTCTGGCAGAAATACGACTCAGAAACAAGCCTTAAAAACACAATTCAGACAAGGTCTAATTCTTAGAACCACCAACCATAACCAACTATCTCCCCTAAACCATATTCCCACTGAAACTATGACAGGCAATGGAGGGGAAACTGATGGCAACAGATCTCATATTTTTGGAGGTTCTGCTGAATACCAGATAATTATGTCCCATAGACAGTATATCTCTGAGCTGAGATTCAAATAAAAGTTCATTTGTCTTCCAAGTCAAATTTTTTTCCTTGTACATAATAGCTACCTCTAAAAAAACTTCAGAGGTAAGCATAACTGTATTTTAACCAATGAAATTAAAATGGAGTATGTATATAATTTGATTATTAAAATCCATAGGAGGGGGTTAGATAAAGTTGTAGTCATTCAGATCCTAAACTACAAAGACAAAATCTAGGCAGAGAGAAAAAAATAAATCAGCAAGGAAGACAAAACAATCCATCCTATTTTTTCTCTTTCAAGTATAATTACTCACATATATAAATAGATCACACTTATTGGAAAGCTAGAATATGTGTTCACCCTGGGAATACAGACCAGAAGGAATCACAGTCTAGGTAGGTACAGACAGAGTCAAGTGCAGCCCTCCGTGTTTCACTACTAGGTCAAGAGTTTATCAATAGCAATACGAGCCCCCTTGAGAGCCCATCTCAGACTAGACTGGAGTTGAACTTTACTTTTCTTTCCAAAGTAAGTTAGTTAACCTACAAAGAATGTCTGTCAGCCAAAAACTTGTTTTGCAAACCTTTAAAACTGTGCAATACAGTCCTACACATTTCGGTAAAACAACAATGATCTTTTTAAATGGATGGTTTGAAAAGAGCACAAGAAGTGCCTTCTCATACATTTTAAATATACATTAACCATCTCCCTTACTTACTGCTGGGTCTATCTCATATCTAGTTTAATTACTTTTAGTCATGGAGTGTGCAACGTGGATGCAGGTGGAAGAGTGACGACTGCTAATTTCTATGGTTGAGCTATTGCCACAGAAATTGGTTTAGTCATCCAGTGCTATTTCATCTATCTCAAGTAACCTCAAGTCTGATGAGACTTTAAAGTACTGAAAGAACATTGAAATATAAGTATGCTTACATTTCTTTTATGCTCTGAAAAAGTCCACTGCACATTTGTAAATAATTGAAGAATCAGGGAGATTAGATGCTCTCAAAAGTTTCAGATGGTAAAATTTATCATTGCTAAATATTTCTGATTTGGGATGTATGATTGAAACATTTCCAAATATATAAAAACAGGAATAATAATGGATACTTTGACTAGTTAAAATATTTCTATGTACTTAGATTTCATTTACAGAAGATTCTGGTACTAAGCAGTAAATTACCAAGCATGTCCATATGGAGTGCACATGTTATTTCAGTTTCTGATCACTATAATCATCATCATTAAACATTTTTTTTCTAAAGTTCTGGGATAGTTGTTCTAGGAGTCATAAAAAATTAAAACATAGCCTTTATTCACATGAAGGATGAAACAGAAATGAACAATTTTTGAACTACATATGATCGTAAAAGGGAACATCGCTACATAAAATCTGATACTCTAAAGACTTCTCTTTGCAAAAAGCTATCAAAGGTAGGACTTCCCTGGTGGTGCTGTGGTTAAGAATCTGCCTGCCAATGCAGGGGTTGTCCCCTGCAATGGGGATCTAACCCTGGTTAGATCCCTGCTCCAGGAAGATCCTACGTGCTGCGGAGCACCTAAGCCCGTGTGCCACAACTACTGAGCCTGCAAGCCACAACTACTGAGCCCGCGAGCCCCAACTACTGAAGCCCGCGTGCCTACAGCCCATGCTACGCAACAAGAGAAGTCACAGCAATGAGAAGCCAGCACACCACAAGGAAGAGTAGCCCCAGCTCACTGCAACTAGAAAAAACCCACACGCAGCAACAAAGACCCAATGCAGCCAAATAAATAAATAAATAAATTTTTAAAAAATAGAGAATTTTTTTTAAAAAGCTATCAAAGGTATCTATCTTTCTTCCCAATGGGGAGGCAGTCTTTTGGAATATTCCATTCCCCAGGTAACATGGCTTTGGGGTACCCCATTGAGTTTTTCCTGGGAGAACTTGGAACACAGCCTTTTCCCATTTATCTTCTCTATAATGCCAGCAGAGTTACATTTATGACAATGTCATTCTGCTGAAGCACTTTTTGCATATTTGGGCTCTTGACCGAGGCTCCAAACACACCCAATATTGTATTTTATAATTTACATTTAAATGTAACTAATCTTAAGAGTGATGTGATATATGATCATATCTTGATTATAGTGATGGTTATATGGGTGTATACTTGGGTTAAAACCTATCAAATTGTACAATTTAAATATGGGAAGTATAATACATCAATTTTACTCCAACACAGCTATTAAAAAAAAACTGATCATGCATTTTTCTGGGAAGATAGTTCATAGATTTCATTTTATTCTATAAGTATCTAGAATCCTCAAAAACTAAGCGTCACTGATCTGTATCTTCTTTCCTCCTTGAATATTCTACTTTTAATAAAACTATTTATGCTTTCTCATTTTTTTATCTTCCTTTCTTGATACAAGCATCTTTTGGATAATAACCATACCTATCTTTGTAATACCATGCACAGTATCCCAAATATTGACTTGCCCATAGTAAGTGTATAAAGCATTTTTCAACAAATTGATGAATTCAACCAAAAAGTTCATTTAAACTGTAAAAGAAATAGGTATTAGGAAGCTCTGAATAACAATCACACTTTGCCATCTAGCTAGAATGTATTCCCTCCCAGAGGTACAGTGAACTAAATCTGCCAGTAGCTCAGACCTGGGAGGAATGTGAGTGCAGCCTCTGTCCTGTTTCTAAATGAATTTATAGTAACAGTTCCGTGAACACATTTATCTTTCCATTAAATAAGTGCAGGCAGGTCTCCTTTGAGATCTGAATGCTAGCTGGTAGGTGGCAGATCCATTCTGGAACTCCTATGTCTCAGATTTTGCTCATTTCTGTATTCCCATCTGAAGTATAGTGCATAGCACAAAGAGCAGCATGGTCTAATACATGGAGTTTAAGTTTATGAATCCTGGCTCTTTCATTGACTTGATTTTCTTTTAAATTAATTTTTATTGGGGTATGGTTGCTTTACAATGTTGTGTTAGTCTCTATTGCACAACAAAATCGACTAGATCTTTTATCTAAAACAAATAATAAAAAAATATTTAAATCCCCATTTGCCTTGTTTCTTCATTTTATAATTGAAAATGAAAAATGATGATCTGCCATATCTTTTCCTTGTTGGAAAAACCACTTTTATAAACCAGATAGTTCCAAGAGAAAAACAATTAATATTGATTCTTCAATTAGAAGACATGAATATTAAGGTTGGTGGGGAAAGGGCTAGATTCTGACCTCTGGAGCTCCCTCGCACAATCAGCACAAGCCTAAATGGGACAGAGGATCATCCACCACTCTGAGCAAGGGTGAGGGTCACACATGGAAGGCAGGCTGGGGTTCGCTCATTCAGCTGGCACACTGCAGCCAGCACTCTGCCCGGCACAGAGCAGGTGCACAGTGGCTGCTAACGAAACTGAGGGATTGAAGAAGAAATGCCCTCAGACCCAGTCGGGAGCCAATTGTCAGAGACAATTCTCCCAGTTACACTGCAGCTGCCATTATGCTTACTGTGTTGCCGGCTCTTTGTACTACTCTGAAACAGAGTTCTTTATCAGCAGCTGCGTGGACTACACGGACTGCATGAGATAATACATTAAAGCAGTTTGCACAATCCCTGGCTCCTGGTGCATAGGCAGGTGTTAGATGATGATGATGGTGATCACCAGAAGAGCGGTAATGTTGTCAAGATGGATACTATCCAAAGCAAGGGACTAGTTTAGAAAGTATAATGTTTCAACCCTTCTGCACCCACTGTTAGCCTAAATCAGGGAACAGGCTTCATGCTGTTCAAGAAAGCAGATCAAATTCTGGAAGGAGAAGGAGCAGGAAGGAAATTATCGTACAACAACAACTCGATCCCTGTAAAATGTGGTGTGTACACAATGCCACAATTCAGTGCTCAAAAAAAAGAAAAGTTACTGAATACACACGCATTATCTGACAAGTTTAGAATTTAAACATAAGTGGTAAAATATTACAGTAACTCGCATTTTGTTACTAGACGAAGGACTGCTGTTGGACAGATAATAACCTACCAGCAATATGAACCTGGAAAAATCTGCCTTGTAGTTTTTTCTAGTCTTCAGTTTCTTCATCTGTAAAAGGAGGGGCTAGAGCCAGGTGGACAGTTGCATTTCTAGAAAACTCACCTTTCATTCTGATTTTATATTGGCCTTTGTAATACAATCAAAATCCTAATTTATCCCTCTCCTCCCCATAATGCTCTATGCTTTGTGCACTTTTGCAATAAACTTTGTACCAACATTTCATACAAATTTATAAATAAGGGAAATCAAAGTTTACTTTTCATAAGCCATTGTCTGCATTCAGAATCTACCCAATTCCTACCTGGTCCAATAAAATCTGCCAATACCTGTCTTATATTTTCTTTGTTGTTTCAATTTCTCACACACATTAAAACCCACCCTGGCTTCCTGATACTCTGTAGAGAAAAACTAAAACCCTTTCTCTATTATCCAAAGTCATTTACTAATATCTCAGGACTTTATCATCTTTTGTCCCTCTTACAGAGTTAGGATATGAATATGCCTGTATTTCATGGGTTTTAACTAATCAGAGTGGTTCCTGTATTGCAGATTAGTTGAATAAAAGGAGATTCCAGAAACTGCATGGTGAAAGACCTTTAAAATCCTTCAAAGGAATTCCTTTGAAAGGAATATGGAATTTTGTATCTACCTGTATGGTATTTAGAACCCATGAGAGTTAAAAGGAAGAAGAGCTTAAAGGAAAGATAAAGAAAGGAGAAGGGAAAAGAATAAAATGGGTTCAGCCTCACAGTCAAATTGATGAGTTAGGAAGAAAATTCAAGTTAAGCAATGCTTTGAAGATTAAGCAAAGGAAACAGTATTAGACTATAGTGTTGCTGGGATTCAGAAAAGAAATGGCCAGGGCCAGGAGTAATGCAATGAATAATTAATGGATCTGTTTGTTTGGTGTTCCTGTAAATTTGTGAATTTGAATAAGTGTCTATGTCTCTTCAAACCAACACTTTCTGTCTTAAGCTAAAAGCTACCAAAAAAATTGTGGCAGCAATTTCACCTATTTTGAACAGGCAGTCTAAATGTTCATTTTGAGAGTAAGAGTTTTCATTGGCTCTTTATGTTTATATTATACAATTTGGGGCTTTCAGTCTCTCAAGAACTCTTGCTGGATGCCATTTTCTTTAACAACAGTCAACAAGATAATTTTACAAAACAGCGTTATTTCTCAGCAAGCTTTTAGATCTTTATAAGATATGAAATTTAGTCCATGGAGTGTTAATGTTAGAATTGTGAAAGTTTAGGAGATGAATATTTTGCATTCTTTCCAAGAATTATATATATTCATCATGAATATTTTCTATATAATTTTCTTTCTTTCCTATATATATCTTTAAAATGCACCATTTCCCAAGCAGAAAATCCTATATCCTATTTGTTGTTACTGCCACCATCTAAACTACTTTAAACATTTATACACAAATTCCAAGATGTTTAGATGTTTCTCAAATACCATGTAGAGAAACTCTTCACTTTATAAATGATTAAGGAACAGCTGTGAAGCAGATAAGACAATGCCAACAGGTTTTCAATTAAAAGTTTCATTTAACTAATGTAATTATTCTTACCTAATTAAATTTTTCCACTAAAATCAGTCCATTGAGTTATCTCATTCTCTTTTAAAATGTTCCATGAAGCTCATACTAGCATCCATGGAACCACACTGTATTGATGGGATTGTTAATGAACTCTCTAGCAACAATGCACTGGCCCTAACAATTTAGGTCCTGTTAAATTGTGGCTGCTTTTTACTACATTTGGAACTGCTATTGATCTAGAGGAGAGTCAATATCAAGGGGAAGTATTCTCTGCACTTCCAGCTGGTGTCCAATACATCCAATTATCCTGATATTTGGAGCTCAAATTAGCTTCTTGCATTAAAAATTTATGTTCATCAATATTGTTTATATTTACTTATTTCAATGTAATGAATTAAAATTGATTTTTTTATGTTGTTAACAGACTGAGTCTTTCTAATTTGAAATCGAGGAATATGCAAACCAAAAATATACCAGAAATTTGGGTTCATGTAAATACGAATTCCAAATACCTATAAAAATTGAAAACCCGATACTTCATGTATTATTTACCCAAACCAAAAAATTAAGTTATATTAAAGATCTATTTTAAGCATGATTTGAAGAATGTAGAAATTGATACAGATATTTCTGGGCAAATAAAACAATAGATATGCAAACAAATCATATGAATGTGTCCTTAAAACTTTTTATGCACTTATTGTGTGTTTAGCTTTTTATATTGTGCTCTATATACGAAACTGTAATAGTAACTTCTCATAGAAATGTGAACAAGTAAAAGTTTCACAGAAATCTAATGGGACTTAGAGCTTTAGCTTTGTAATTTATTAGTCACTACTGTAAGTCATGTTATCTTTCTTAGCTTCATTTTTCTCATCTTTAAAATAAGTAGAATAATAATGAACCTCACCTTGTAAGGATCAAATTAGATAAATTTAGAAAAATGAGGGCTATAAAGCTCTTTAAATATGTCATAATTATAGAGTGGAGTAACTGAGAATCTCAAGTATGTTAGCACCAGTAGTATCAATTTAGGTGAGGAAGTGGTCTTTGAGGAAAATAATAAGAATTGATTTGCATATTCACATTTGTACCTTAGGTCCTAATTTGAAGATTCCCTGTCCCTTCACTATTTTATTTTATTTTATTTTATTTATTTATTTTTTTTTGCGGTACGCGTGCCTCTCACTGTTGTGGGCTCTCCCGCTGCGGAGCACAGGCTCCGGACGCGCAGGCTCAGCGGCCATGGCTCACGTGCCCAGCCGCTCCGAGGCATGTGGGATCTTCCCAGACCGGGGCACGAACCCGTGTCCCTTGCATTGGCAAGCGGATTCTCAACCACTGTGCCACCAGGGAAGCCCCACTATTTTAATTAACCTGGTTATTTCCTACGTTGAAAATACATTGATTTAACTAATTATTGTTTTATTGCCATGAGGAAATGCCTTTGCTTGCCGACTCTTGGGTCTCTCGAACATCCCTTTTCCCATATGAACATATGCTTTCACAATTACCTTTTTTTCATTTGTCTCTAAGTGCTTAACAGTTTGATTCACTCATTCAACGTTTGTAAATATTACTGTGTTATTGACATCAAACAATTATGAGTTTGGGCAATAAGACTGGGAAGTCAATAATGATTTAGACAAACAAGTAAATCAACATTCTTAATATAATGTTACATGCTGGTAATGGGGAGGTATCTAATTTTGTCTGGAGTAGTGCCTATCTATTGATATGTTAGAAAGTAGGTATTGTTTGAAAGATTTTCCTATTAGCACCTATATCTTCAAAAGGCAAAAGGAGTGGAAAAAGCTAAGAAAACAAAAGTTGGAAAGAATAGTGGGGTCGAGGGAAAAGGTCAAACCAGAATTCTGTTTTTTTTTTTTTTTTTTCTCTTTAAAGATTATACTTTGGGACTTCCCTGGTGGCGCAATGGTTAAGAATCTGCCTGCCAACGCAGGGGACAAGGGCTTGAGCCCTGGTCCGGGAAGATCCCACGTGCCATGGAGCAGCTAGGCCCATGCGCCACAGCTGCTGAGCCTGCGCTCTGGAGCCCGCAAGCCACAACTGCTGAGCCCACGTGCCACAACTACTGAAGCCCACATGCCTGGAGCCCATGCTCTGCAACTGGAGAGGTTACCACAATGAGAGGCCCGCGCACCGCAACGAGGAGCAGCCCCCACTCGCCGCAACTAGAGAAAGCCCACTCACAGCAACGAAAACCCAACACAGACAAAATAAATAAATAAGTAATAAAATAAAAGATATTTTAATTAAAAAAAAAGATTTACTTTGTACCCTGAGACTCCTAACATCTCCTTTAAAGACAGAATAGGCTTGTTCTTTAATGAAATAGATATTAAAGGATTCTCCTAAAGTTGAGTCTTTATATGTCATTTCGTCTTATAATGGATCTAAATGGGACACTAAAAGAGTAGAACATGGAATTCAGAAGACCAAAAATATGATCTGATTAAATCGTGTAACATCTTTGATGGGACCCTATTGTTTCGTCTCCTCAGCCATCTCTTCCTATTAGAGCAGAGCCCCTTTCCCTCCCATCTATTCCCTGACCTAATCTCCTAGCTCCATGTGTTATAGGCCTGATAACAACCACTGCTTCAGGCATGGCCAAGTGACACAAGCTTGGCTTATCAGTTAAATCCAGGCCTTTTGAGGGAGCCACTGGGAAAGAAGCACATTCCTTCTCAGGAAGTTCCATATCAGTGGATATAAACCTTGATGCACCTCTGTACCTCTGCTTGAGAAAGGAGCCAATACAAATGAAAAAGGAGGTGAGGGATGGAGAGGAACCTATCTGTGACTTTATGACCTGGATCCAGTTGGATCCAAATGTATCTGAAGACAGATCATGTACTTTACAAGCCAGAGAACCATTGTGCTTTCTTTTTGCTATTAACTAATTTTAAGGGAATTTTAGACAACTGGAATTGAAAAAATCTTGAATAATGCAGGTTTAAGCTTTGGTTTCCTCAAGCCAAAATGAGATTACTACTTCTATGTACTCACAGAATTAGAATATATCAGTACATTTAGAAAAACAGGAAGATATATGTAAAAGCAGACCATATGTAATTATATGCATGAAAATATTAGAAAATATAATAATCACATTAAATATTCACTAAATGTATAATTATTGTCTTCTAATCATTCATTCTTTATTCTTTGTAGAAAAATATTCAATATAGTAGGGAATTTGGGGGTAACTACTAAGATATCTCTATAGTATTGTGAATTGGTTGCACTTATAAAAGTACAAAATGGGGCAACTGTAAGATGTATACACTCTGCCTGCCAAAATACACAGATCAAAAATTTGTCTGAATCAACACTACCCTTCCTCCTGTGAATTATACATGTTCAGGGACAATCAGAATGTGAACTGAAGCAAAAACCTTTAATGGTACACTGCTGAGAACATTAAGAAAGAAATCATAGAGGACTCCAAAAACAAATGCAAAGTAACCCTCTGCAATGGCCTTTTAATCAGTAAGTTAATAGACAGACATCAAAATTGGAAATGACCAATTAAGCTCTATCAGTTAACTCTTAACATTTCCACTTCTGAGTTTTATACTTGATGAAACAAATTATAAATCAGAAACCAAGACATAAAAGACTTTCATTACAATATCTGTGTGTGTGTGTGTGTGTGTGTGTGTATGTGTGTGTGTGTGTATGTGTGTGTGTGTGTGCTGAATCTTATGTCATTCAGGAAATTAATTCAAAGTAGACAAAGAGCCACAGGAGGTGAGGGTGATACCACTTTACTCAGAAGAGAAAACAGTTTGATAATCTTCACCTGATGGATTTTACAACTGAATAGTTGCAGCCAAAGCAAGGCTGGAGGGTGATATATGGCAGGGACTCAGAGGAAAACCAGAAGGAACAACATTTCCACAGAGAAATTAGCAGCAAGAGGATGGTAGAAATGTCTTAAAAAGCATTAAAAAAAAATGATCACCAGAAGAAACAAAAAGACATTTAAGAAGTGATGAGGCAGTAAAAATAAATTAAATATTCTAAAGATAGAATAGCTTAAAATATTCTTCCTTGTTAGTTGAAACAGAAAGTTGATAAATTTTTAAGGAAAAAAATTCAAATTACAAGACATTCAGAATCTAACTTTATCCTTGAGCTTAGCTCATAGCTCATTTATAGGAGTCCTATAAAGCATGTATTGACTCAGAACTCACTGATGGCATCTGAGTACGTCCAAGGAGCCTCAGCGTGTGGCTGTTAACTACTGAGTAGATTCCTGTGTTGCCAGAGTTTGTGGCATCAGATAATATTTCTTCTGCTCCTTTGCATTCCTGATCCTGAGCTCCTTCATTCATCGCTTCCACAACTGTATATCCTTCAGTGCCTTCTCTTTCCTTTCTCACCTCATAAATATAAGCTACCTAATGAATACCCACATGCACTTACATTTTGAAGGAAAAATTACTGCAAACATAAATATCATTCTACGTTAAATGCGAAACAGAATTTGACAGATTTTTTTTTTATTCTTAGGTATTTGCACCTACTTTCATTCTCAAGGAAACCAGTACAAAGGTGTTACACATATCTATCATGCAAAACAGAAGAATAAAGTTTACTTTTATTTCATTATCTTTTGAAATTAGGTGAATCACAAGGACTATCCTTGACCATAATTTAAAATAGTGAAGTTTACTACAGATTTGAAAAAACAGAGTAATATACATATCTGCTATAATATTAGCATATTATGTCAGTTTTTAACTATATTCTATGAATAATATTTTGCCTTTTCTTTTAATTAGAAAGAAAGTAAATACTTCACAAAGAAGTTATTTGGTTAAAGATTACTTTCCTTTTTTTAAAAATTTATTTTTGGCCGCATTAGGTCTTCATTGCTGCACACAGGCTTTCTTTAGTTGTGTCGAGTGGGGGCTACTCTTCATTGCAGTGCACAGGCTTCTCATTGTGGTGGCTTCTCTTGTTGCAGAGCTCGGGCTCTAGATGTGTGGGCTTCAGTAGTTGTGGCACGTGGGCTTCAGTAGTTGTGGCTTGCAGGCTCTAGAGCACAGGCTCAGTAGTTGTGGTGCATGGGCTTAGTTGCTCCGCGGCATGTGGGTTCTTCCTGGACCAGGGCTTGAACCCATGTCCCCTGCACTGGCAGGCGGATTCTTAACCACTGAGCCACTGGGGAAGCCCCTAAAGATTACTTTCTATAACTCTTACCATATGGCACTGTGGTAGGCACTTTACAGATATTATTTAACATAATTTTCTTTAACAATCTAATGATATATATAAAAGATTCTGAGGAGCTGAGGCTTCAATCACCCAGTAAGGGGCACACCGGAGAGATTCTGCTTTTTCTGAAGCCATGATACTTTATGATACATCCATTGTGGCTATTTATAGCAGTGCCTAAACAATACAAGTTAATCATCTATTTTAGAGACTAGCTCCACTCCTCTTAAGTTAATGGGTGCAGTGTGCCCTATGAAACAAAGGTCACTGAAAAGACAGCTTTCATCCAAAGCTTTTCATCATTGAAAAGACAGCATTCATTTCTTGATGACATGAAGTTATTTTTTCCAATCCAGAGGTGAGAGAGAATCAGTAAAATGTCTATGTATGAGAAATCACAATTTCCTCATGAGACATACGTGCATAATGACGTACTAGCACCTACGGTTAGGTGCTAGAAAAAATTGGTAATACTATTCCAGAAAACTATCTGGAAATCGGTGTCAGGCACAAACTGGGACACTATCATTTCACTTTGGGAATTTACTCCATAGAAACAAAAAGACAAGAGCATATAGATTTATATACAAATACATGCATTACAACATGGTTTATATTTTTTAAAATATAGCAGCCTAAACGTTCCTCATAAGGTTAACAAATTTGTAATATTTATAAAACTGAATGTTAAAATTATTGTCTAGCATTATATGTATTGACATGTAAATATGAATGTTAAAATGTATACATCCATACTACAAAATAATATATTCCTCTTATAACACATTATAGCAGTATAGCCTTACATTCAGTAAAATATTTGAGAGTCCTCCATCTGTGCTCCAACCTTTCTGATATAATTATTCTCAAGAGCATCGATCTATAAATACACACACACACAGATATTGTATTTACTTTTATTATTTTAATCAAAAATGGAATATATTAAATTTGCT
Organism: Kogia breviceps; assembly: GCF_026419965.1. Taxonomy (NCBI): domain Eukaryota; kingdom Metazoa; phylum Chordata; class Mammalia; order Artiodactyla; family Physeteridae; genus Kogia; species Kogia breviceps. The sequence continues at coordinate 34,570,691 of NC_081322.1, read as the reverse complement.
TTAAAAACACGCAAGAATATACCCTTCCAAGTTAGTATTAATAAGTCTACCTCATTATTTTTAACAACTGAATAAATTTCAATTATGAATATTCTTAACATGTACATTGTTTAGGTATAAACAAAATAAAGCTTATGCCCCTCATGTTAATTTAAATATATCTATATCTATCTTCATAAATACATAGAGAGAGAAATTGTAATAAATCCAAAATGTTTCCAATCATAATTGGATTATAGAAAAGTTTATCTTTCTTCTTTACATTTTTATATTTTATGAGAACATTACTCTCATAGGTAGAAAAAGTGCTAAAGTTATAACTGTCTGGCATAAAGTAAAAATAAAAAAGGTACAATTTTACTCATGCCTGATATTTAAGAATTATGTGTTGTGCCTATAAACAGCAGAATTTCAGGTATACTTTGCTTTATTGCACCTTGCAGATACTGTGTTTTTTATACATTGAAGGTTTGTGGCAACCCTGTATCCAGCAAGTCTATTGGCGCCCTTTTCCAACGGCATTTGTTCACTTTGTGTCACATTTTGGTAATTCTCCCAATATTTAAAAGTTTTCATTACTATTATTATTTGTTATGGTGATAATGCAAAAAGATTATGACTCAACTTGCTAAAGGCTCAGATGATGGTTACTATTTTTTAGCAATAAAGTATATTTTAATTAAGGTTGTACACTGCTTTTTTAGACACAGTAGACTACAGTATAGTATAAAAATAACTTTTATATGCACTGGGAAACCAAAAAATCCCTGTGACTTGCTTTATTACAATAGTCTGGAACTGAACCTGCATGATCTCTGAGGTATGATTTAATGGACCAAAATCAAATTACCATGTTTTTATTAAAAGGAGCATGTTTTAATGAACTTATTTACAAAACAGAAATAGAGTCACAGATGTAGAAAACAAAACATGTTTACCAGGTGGGAAAAGGAGGGGAGGGATAAATTGGGAGATTGGGATTGACATACACATACTACTATATATAAAATAGATAACTAATAAAGACATACTGTATAGCACAGGGAACTCTACTCAGTACTCTGTAATGACCTACATGGATTTTAAAAAGAGTGTATATATGTGTATGTATAACTGATTCACTTTGCTGTACAGCAGAAACTAACACAACATTTTAAGTCAACTATACCCCAATAAATTTTTTTTAAAAGCATGTTTTCTTCTGAATTCTAGATAATAACTCACTGTTTACATGAGAAACTTCTAATTTCCCTTAAGTTCAACTACAGATTTTTCATCTGTGTATATGTAAGCTCAACCAGAAGTAAGAGGCAGGCCCCAAGACTGTCAGGTGAGATTAAAAGAGCTGCCTGGATGCCATGTCAATCTAAAGGCAGCTCATTTTGGACAACTACTATACAAACAACCATCCAGGCCATTGTCCGCAGCAGAGGACATAAAGAATTATTTTCTAAATGTGGACATCAAAAGGAAAAAGTGATTAATCAAGTAGTATCTTAAAGCTTTTCTACAAGCATTGTTCTGTTAATTAACATGGTGTCTGCTTCCTGCAAATGAAGCCCCAAGCTATTAAATAAAATTACTGCAGCACTCCCTAAGAATGAGGCTCATTTGGAAAAAGCACTAATATGCTTTTTTTCTGTCTTGAGCAGAGCGATTAGCAGGCAGCTCAGCTCTAGAAGATGACACTCCCAGAAGTCATTTGGTCATAGAGACATGCTGTATTTACCTAAAATGCACTTTGACAATTACATGGCATGACTAGATGTTTCCAAACAAGAATAGTTGTTTTATGTATTTATTTATAGCCGACTTTGTTTAAAAAATCTGAGGTAAACATAGCCAATCTTTTTCTCCCAACTGAATTCCACAGAAATCCAAAATGTGCTCATTTATGTCAAACATGACTTTGAGGAAGGTTTTAAATATTTCAGGAACTGTTTAAGATATCATTTTGATATCCTCAATGATATCAAATATTTAACCATAAGATTTAGAAAAAAATATTCAAGAGTAATTATTAAAATATATATAATTAATAATATAGCTATTTTGCTATTAAAAATGTCTATTAAGTATTAAGATTGATTTTCTCAGTTTTCTCTAAAACCAAGTCCCAAATCAGTGAGCAGTCATTATAAGCATAAGTGGAATAAGTACATAAAGTTTACCAGGAAAATGCTGTTTCAATGATGCCAGTCTTTATCATTTTCTTAAACAAGTGATCTCTTCATATTAAAAATGTTTTAAATTAATAATTTGCTCCTTATTCCAATCAATGCACCTTGCAAAACAAAGGTAGCTTAAAACGTTGTTTTAATCATTTAATTTAAATTTTAATGGAATTAAACTCATATACATTTTGAAATTTAGCTTTTATTTGTGATGCAAAAAAAAAATGGATTCCATAGAAATGACTCATAGAATTTTTTTTGAGAAATCAGGTTTCAATAGATGTATAGCAAAACCCAAATTTGGTATGTTCCTAATTTCCAAATAAAAGGTCATTTTAATCATTATGCACCCAGATTAACCTCATTTAAAAGTAGTGCCTGCCATTTCTAGAGACTCTGAAGCACGGGTTACAAGATTAATTTCTGCTTCATGGAGAGGAAGAGAGAGGGACTGATTTCATAAGAAAGCACTTCCTGAAGGAAAAAATATCTTGATTCTGTTTTCGTGTGACTTCTCTAGCCAGTATATCAGGTCTCTACCTCTGGGTTAGGCAGATTATCTTCAAGACTAACCCAGGTAGCTTTTGCAAAAGAGGATGTAAATGTACTCTCTAAAACTGAAATAACTGAATCATTCATTCCACTATTCTTCCTAGAAAATATGCCAACTATTAAAGACCCAAATGATGTGCCCAATTGCTATCAGCATTTGTATTTACATAATAGTACATTAACACAGGCATAATATCATTTAGATTCAGAAGGAAATCAGAGAGAGACACAAAGGAATAGCACACATGCATCCCATAATCAGCTACCCTGGGCTAGGCAGAGAGAAAAATAAATGAATTCAGGAAATAGAAGTAGACTCTATCACTGATTGATTATTGGGGAGATGAAGGGAGAGATGACAAACAGAAAAGAGGTTACAGTAACTCTCAGGTTTCTTATTATTTTCACTAATGGAAAGATGGTCATGATATTTGCTGAGATAAAAATAGTGTAGATAAATGCTATCAAAAATGTGCCCTCACAATCACTTTATTCTCCTACCTTGCCATATGTTTCTTCAGAGTACTTAGCACTATTTGACTGCACGGAGTGTGATTCTCTTCCCCTCCGTTAGAACATAATCTCCATGGTACAGGGACGTTACTGACTGCTGCATCTCCATGAGTAGACAAGAGGTCTCAGGCTGGAAGATGCTAATTTTGAGTTGTCTTTGAAACTTGCAAGTAGGAGTATCTGGTAGTTGGGTTGGATATATGATTTTATGTTTCAAGTGACAGGTATGGGCCAGGGATTTAAACTGGGAAATCATCAGTTTGTGGAGAAGGATTAAAGCACAGCAGCAAATGACACCCGGAAGAAAAGGTAGAATGAGAGAAGAGAGCCCTGATGTTCACAGACATATAAGGACTGATAGAGGAAGAGGAGCACAAGAGGGAGACCACAAGGAGAGAGAGCCAGGAGGTCGTGGTGTCAGGGAAGCAAAGGCACAGGAATTAAAACTTTGTATAATTTTCTGAATTGGGGTTGAACTTCCTTAAAGGCAAATATCTTATTTCTTCCCCTGTCAAATCAGACAAAATTCATAAGTTGTCTTTTGCTCTTAATAGTGCAAATGACAATGTCCATAGAAGCACTAGCAGCAATCAGAACTAGTTATATAATTTGCAGGGCCCAGTGAGAAATAAAAATGCATGGCCCCTATTCAAATATTAAGAATTGCAAGATGGCAACAGCACAGCACAGCAAGCTTGGGTCCCTTCTAAGCACAGGGTCCTGTGTGACTGTACCAGTCACATGTCCATGAAATCGGCCCTGGAGACAACCTTTATTTTTTAGTTTCAATCACGCTTAAATGAATTAAACAATAATATGATATTTTCCATAAAAGACAAGCCGTTTCATCTGGCAAATTTCTTAAACCTTGAGTGAACAAGAGAAAAGAATCCTGTGGTACTTTATAGAGTTAATAGTAGCAGAGGAATATGGCTCCTCAATCAGTCAGAAGGGGATTGATTTGAGTAGAAAATACAGATGATTTTGACTGGTTGAATAAACTGAACATGATGATACGATGGTAACTTCCTTGTATTAAGAAAAAATGGAAATGAAATGTTTATCTTCTGGGATACATAAACATTAACAATGTATCCAAATAGCCAGTTAATTTGAGTTGTTTAGTCAGATAACTGACAGTGACCAAATAACATACAGTGACTAAATAAGGCCAATATTCCATTTCTAGAAATCTCTGATTCAGAGTCCTTTTCAGGATTGAGTGAATTAGGACAATTACACCAGTGCAGAGCTTTGGTGCTGAGGGAATCACTCCGTTGTTAGAAACAAATCCTGAGACTCCAGTGTTCTTACCACATTGTCAAGGAATCAAAGCAGTAGGCACAGCCTTTTGATTTTCTGCCAAGACCCTCGATCTTTGCATTGCTCTTTTGTCATTATTTGTTCCTCGGGAGAATGGCCTTGATGTTCTTTGAAACATTATTTCATTTGTACATGAGTGTCTCCAAGGAACACCCAGCATGATTTGTCCTGGCACTGCAGCCTCTTGTAGACAGCCCTGGGATACTTTTCAATACAAAAGTATTGAAAAATTACACTTTGATAGTGACTTTAGTTTGCTTCTAGATTAACCTCATGGGTGTCTGAAACTCACCCATACGACATATCTACTTTTTAGCTGAATATTAACTAGACAAGAAAGCTGTAATTAGCGTCTTGAATCTGGACAAACCTCAAACCCTGTCAAAGCATGTTCCTAATGACACCATTTTAGACTAAGTCATTTATCAAACTAGATCAGAGAAATGCTGGTCCTGTCACTCTGAATACCCAGGTTCCGAGGCATATATAAACCTAAATCATCCCCTCTCCTTCTGAGGAAGGTTAGGAGGTACCAAATTAAGAAAAGAAATGGGAACATTATTGTAAGATGTGATTAGGTAAAACCTTTGCATTTGGTTTTGTTAAAAATATAACCCTGAAATATCCTGGCCAGAAAAGTTTTTACTATGAGTTTGAGGAAAGGCAAAGGCTCTTAAAGGCCATATTCTAATGAATGACTTTATAAGATATAAGTTTGCTGATTTTAGAGTCAGGAAAGGAATACTGCAGAATGATAAGTAAACTATAAGCATAGCCAAGAGGGATAGAGCACGTGTACTATCAGGAACTCTCTGAAGACATGAAGGGGCCACAATTACACAATTTTGTGTTTTCATCCATGGCCTAAGTTCCTTGAGTGAACTTGTTTACACCTAAATAGTTGCTTGAACAACAAAAAGAACGGCAGCTGAAATCACGAGTCACACAGACATAAATGCTCCTGCTTCCCTTTACAAGTGATTAGTACAAGCCAAAATCAAAAAGGTCACCCAACAGTTGACAGTATTTCTTTTGTAGCCAGGGAATATAGTGATGCTGGCCTTCCAGGTGATTTTCACGTGCAGATGTACTTGGAAAGAAAGAGGACACTCTATACGAATTCTTGGGGGCATTTAACTGTCTTTGGAGAGTTTATTCAGATTCACTACTAGAGCATCACTGAGACTATGTCATCCATCAACTAACAGCTGACATTTGATTCTCATTATTGTTTAACATGTAGTAAGTATCTCATGTGAGACAGATACTGTACAGATAATGTAAAACACATGGTTGTCAAAGTCAAGAGATAAAAAGTTAACTTTGGCTGACAGTGTTAGCTTTCTCAAAAATTGTATTCACTAAGCGAATATCTCCAAATAAAATGACATACAGCACAAGAGGCTTTGTTTTAACCTTGTTACATGGATTTTTAATTCTAAAATCTCACACATTTAATTTAGTATCACTAAATTTGCATTTTGGTAGCCTATAAAAACTTTCACAGGAATATCCTCACTCAAGGATGTTAATTTAAAATATTTTTAAAAAATATTTGTTTTTGTTTAAAAATTAGGTGCTGCAGTTATCTAGCTAGTGATCACTAAAAGAGAAACCTTATTCTAATGAAATGAATATGATAGAAATTGCTTACAGATTTTGAATAATTACTAGGAAAATTGTAAAACAAATAAAATTACTTAAATCCTCAAAAACTAATGATATTAAGTGCTGCTGTTTAATATACAGCAAAGGACCTTAATGGTGTTTTTATAACTTCAACTCAAATGACCAGGAGCGAATCTGTTCTGCATTTAACAGCCATGTGTCCCATAGTAAATCGTAACCTCTCCAAACCCCACTTTTCTCAGCTATAAACTGGGAGCAATAATACTTGTCCTACTTACTGCACCAGGGTGTAAAGGGGCTTAAACGATACAATGTGTGTAAAAACACGATTAAATCTCTATACAGTCATTAGCTGCTGTTTTTGTTATGGAAATCTAGAGACTTCAAGCTTTGGGGAAGGCTCCTTTTAATTATAAATTTGTTTTCAATGCAACAAAAACTAGCAATTTTAGGTCTTACATTTAAGGAAATCATACAGTTGTAACTTATACTCTTTAATGGCATATTTAGGCTTTAATACTTCTTTAAATAATATGAAAGTTGGGAAAACCAAAATATGTATTGTCCATTTATGGCAAAGCTTCAATACAGTTGATCATTATAGATGCAGAGAATATGCCTAAGAATTTTTTAATATGCTACTTGATATGCAAAAATGAAGCTATATGAAACTGCAGTGTTGTCAAGCATCATTTAGTTTTGGAGCACTGTAAATGGATTAAAAAAAGAGAAACTTGGTCAATTCTACTTGAACATAAAATAACTTACAGTTTAAAATATTTCCGCCACAGCCTCAGTACAATTTCAGTGGGATGGTTTTACTCTTTTGAAATTAAACAAATGAAGTTTAACAAAAGCTTTTATTTGTTCCCAACTTATTTATTTTGTTTGCAAAAAGCTTTTCTATGTAAGCCAATTATTTCCAAAGAATGAATTAAGAAGAAATAGCTTGAAGAAAAGAATCATTCCCCCACTTTATCAGGTAATAAAATCCATTACCCCTGAAATCATTTGACATAATTCTCATTTGCTCTCGTATCCCATACTCCATTTTCCTGAGTGAAATTTAATAAATCTCTCAGTCCAGGATTAAATTTTACTGTTTCATGAACTGTTAAATTGCATTGTATGCTTATTAAAGCTGGTGTTCTCTCACTCCTAGACACATTCCCATCTCTACCCTAAGGCACAATTAAACAAACAGCAGAGATTTTTTCACCATTGGAGTGTCTTCCAACAGGGAGCAATACATGAACATCAGCAAGTCATTTAACTATAAACAACGTGCACTTGATAATCCACATATGCCTTGAACAAAAAAACTATATTTTAAAGAGGATAACACACCAAATGAATAATAATCCCCATATCAAGAGCTCTTAGTTAAAACAAGATAGCTACTGAAATACACTGTAATATATTAAAATACTGTACATTATTTATATAGTATACTTTTTAGGAAACCTACTGGGGTTTAATTACTTTTTCATACTCACACAATGGGTTTGCCTCTTAATGCCAGGAATGAAGCTGGCATGTATAACTGAGATGCCAATTATAAACATACTACTATAGAGTGGAGTGAATAAAGGATGAAACTTTTAAAAGCGATGCATTTTAAAAGGAAAACGCTTGAAAGGGTTCTTTTCTATCTGCAGACCACAAGAGTAGTCTTACCAAACTGTACCTTGGGGAATCTCAATTCTATTAATGCAAGGTCTCCAGAACTCATGCCTGGACTTAAAAGAGAGTCCTTAGGACCTCAGATTGTGATACAGGAGGGGAGACAGACTTGATTGCTTGAATCTTGGGCTACATGACCTTAGGCAAGTTGTTTATCCCTTCTGAACCTCAGTGTACTAACCAATAAATAGGAAAGACAATTGTGTTTACCTCAACTAGATGTTGGGAAAGTAAACTTAATCCCAATTTAAAAATTTAAATGAAATAAGGCTTCACTGGAGTAAACACTCAAGAAAACTTAGCTATTGGGACTTCCCTGGTGGCGCAGTGGTTAAGAATCTGCCTGCCAATGCAGGGGACATGGGTTCGAGTCCTGGTCCGGGAAGATCCCACATGCCGCGAAGCAACTAAGCCCGTGCGCCACAACTACTGAGCCTGCACTCTAGAGCCCGTGAGCCACAGCTACTGAAGCCTCCATGCCTAGAGCCCATGCCCTGCAACAAGAGAAGCCACCGCGATGAGAAGCCCACGCACCGCAACTAGAGAAAGCCCGCGCACAGCAACGAAGACCCAACACAGCCAAAAATAAATTTATATATTTTAAAAAAAGAAAACTTAGCTATTATTATTATTATCACTGTATGTAACAGAAGAGTCATCTGATTTTTACTTAATGTTTACATTTTAATAATTTAACATGTTCATGATTTTCCATACTTACTATATTTTATGTTCTAGGAAGAACTGAAAGTTTTTGAATTTTTATTTCCCCCACAACACAGTTAGATACTATATAAATATCTATTGACTGTGATTGACAGTCTGTCCCATCAGCTTTTTAAACCAGTATTTTTTGGAACTTGAACCTCAGTTGTTAGAGTTCTTAGCAAGTAATTATTTACAAGATTTCAGGAGGTTACTCTTCAAAATTAAATGCATAGATACAAAAAAATGTCCTTGCCTTTAAGAACATCCAATTGATTTAAGAATTATGAGAACTAAATTCTTTGTAAGTGCATTAGCAAAAAAATTCATGTCACTTTGTTGACCAAACTTCATGAAATCAAGAAATTCATGAATAGTGAGTAGCAGATAAGTAAACTCTGTATTTTAAACTAATACGCTGATTGAGCCTGCTTGTCTAACAAGTTCTAATACTTTTGGTATCTTCAGCTAACTCAGGACAGGAAAAAAAAAAAAGGATGACTTTAAATTCAAATGTTGGCCATCTGAAGAAACTGTTTTCAAAGAGAGCTGAATATTTATTTTCATACCAAGCCCTCATAAACCCATCCTTTGTTAAGAGTCTGGAGCAACCTTCCAAATGACATTTAGAGTGACCTCTGAGATTCGCAGCTGGAACGAGGTATTCATTTAGGAAAGAATGTACCTTTTAAAAAATATTGGAGGGCTTCCCTGGTGGCGCAGTGGTTGAGAGTCCGCCTGCCGATGCAGGGGACACGGGTTCGTGCCCCGTCCGGGAAGATCCCACATGCCGCGGAGCGGCTGGGCCCATGAGCCATGGCCGCTGAGCCTGCGCGTCCGGAGCCTGTGCTCCGCAACGGGAGAGGCCACGGCAGTGAGAGGCCCGCGTACCGCAAAAAAAAAGTATTGGAATAAAATGCTTAATATCTAGTCATTTATAAATATACATTATTGTGGGAAGAGGAAACTTATTTTCCTAAGAAAAATTATCTCCGTGTTTCTTTTAGGAAAGTAGCAAGAAGGCCACACAGAAAACTTGGTTCTCCCCTGGTTCTTACTGCTCATTTTTGTTCTTGCCTGTGTTTGGTCTTGACTCTAATTTGTTTTCTAAATATCCCAGTGCCTGCCTCCGTTTAATTAATTCTCTAACTACTCCCTCAGGGAAACTTATCTCTTCCGCTAGTCTTGTCTGAACTGTGCAGCAGCCTTACTAACTAGAAATGGCACCACACTGGCCTCAGATGTTATTAAGGAACACAAAACCTGGAGGGAGGGAGCTGTATATCCCCTATAAACGGTCCTCTAGTAAAAAACCTTCCCAGTGAAGTGCTACATGCCCTCTCTTAACAGAAAGCATTCCTTATAAACATTTTCTCCCAGGTGTTCAAGTCTTTGCATTCAACAACTAATTGAAACAATACAATTCGCTTATAATCATGTTTCTTTTTTTAATAGATCTTTATTGGAGTATAATTGTTTCACTATACTGTGTTAGTTTCTGTTGCACACCAAAGGGAATCAGCCATATGCTTACATATGTCCCCGTATCCCCTCCCTCTCGCATCTCCCTCCCATCCTCCCCGTCCCACCCCTCTAGGTGGTCACAAAGCACCTAGATGATCTCCCTGTGCTATGCGGCTGCTTCCCACTAGCTGTTTTACATTCACTAGTGTATATATGTCCATGCTACTCTCACTTCACCCCAGCTTCCCCCTCCAACCCCGTGTCCTCAAGTCCATTCTCTATGTCTGTGTCTTTATTCCTGCCCTGCAACTAGGTTCATCAGTACCACATTTTTTTTTTAGATTCCATATATATGCGCAAGCGTACGGTATTTGTTTTTCTCTTTCTGACTCATTTCACTGCACTGTATATGTCAGTTTTCCCAATAGGTTAGGTATACATACAGGTATACTTATAAGAGAATAGAACATTGCACAATATTTAGGTACTATTTTGGCATATTTTATTAATGTTAGGATAGTGCTGCCTCTGATATTGCTCTGCTCCAAATGACTGAAAACCTACCTTACCCACTTGGTAGATAATGCTTTCAAATCAGGTTTTTATTAGCGTGTAGTATGATCTCTGATCTATATGACAAGCTAGGGTAGATGACACATGAGTTTATCTGGAAGATAGAACTAGTTTCCTCTCATTATATCCCCATGGGAAAAATCTTCTTGAAAGCTCTCTAGCATCTAGACTAGGTAGGAGAAATTTTGGATTCATCTAGCGCTAGGAGTGATTTTAGTGATGATTTATGCCAACCCTGTCATGAGGGACAGTGAGTTTAAATAACAGGTTTTCCTGTCTCTTCCATTGCTTCTGGCATCAATTTGTTGAAATCCATTCTCCAGACTTAAGTCTGAGTGAATTTTAAAACTTTTCAGAAGAGACTCATTACTGTCTGGATCAAATCCATATCTTCCATGTGGCTTATGAGGCCCTTCTTGCTCTAGCCTCTTCTCATCTGGGCCCTTTCCATATCCCACTATTCCTATCCCTGTGATTTCCATGATCCAGCCATACTGAATGATGCTTCACTTCCTCACAGGACCCACATTTCTTCCTTCTGAGCCTTTGCACTTTGCAGTTTCCACTACATGGATCATACGTCCTTGTTCCCCATTGTCCAATTCCTGGTTAGCAGAGGCCTCCCCTCCTTCACTGCTCAGAATTTGGACGAGGAGCCTTTGCTTTGTGCTCACCTGGCAGCCTGTCCTCCCTTTTCACAGTGCTTGCCACACTATATGGAGACTAATTGTGCATTTGTTTGTTTCCTTCAGGAGACCTTAAATGTCTCAAGGAGAAAGATTACGACTCCTATAGTTACTTTTATATCATGCGTGGGTATCATGGGTCTGGTGTATGGTAAGTGCTCACTAAATTAAATGTTCAGTAGCTAAGTGAAAGGCCCCAGGTCAGAGAGCAAAGTCAGCCAGAGAATCTGAAGTAAAACCCAGACTCTGTCTCCTAATGCACTGTACTGGCCCCTACATCCCAGTATCTTTGTTTCCTTAAGCAAATTTGAGATGGGACAACCAATTATGCACAAAACGTAATTTAGACAGCTATTCGCTTTTCAAAAGAAATTTACTTTGACACAAATTAAACTACGTTTTTGGGCTGAGGTTATGGCTCAAACTTTGTATAGGCTAATTAGGTTATATTAATACTTTTACATAATCCCAAATTCTGACAATAATCCTAAAACTGCACAATGAAAGAAGATAAATTAGTCACTTTACCAACAAAAATTTTATATCATCAGGATCACATACGCTTATACAGGAATAATCTTTATAGAGATGAAATGTGATTTTTTTCTCCTGCAACTGTTAATTGGATATTTCTTCTATTTTTACTTAGGAAAAATAATTTATCATTATCTTTCATTCCATAATTCAATTCACATAATTTCTAATAATATTTGATAGCTTCAATTAATGGAAGCAAACATATGAATTAAAAGTTTAAAAGGTAATATACAGAACATCCTTAAAAATTAATTAAATTTTAATTAACAAAATTACGGCATCTGGTAACATAAGGCTTTTTTTTTCTTTTTTGCGGTATGCCGGCCTCTCACTGTTGTGGCCTCTCTTGCTGCGGAGCACAGGCTCCGGACACGCAGGCTCAGCGGCCATGGCTCACGGGCCCAGCCGCTCCGCGGCATGTGGGATCTTCCCGGACCGGGGCACGAACCCGTGTCCCCTGCATCGGCAGGCAGACTCTCAACCACTGCGCCACCAGGGAAGCCCCAAAAGGCTATTTTTAAATTGATTTAATTTATACTATTATTTTAAAGTATTCTACAATACCAATATTCTATATGACTTTACACAGTAGAAAATCCCAGCAACACCCTGTTAATAAGTCAGGAAACTATCAGCTATCATGAAGTAGAAATACAAGCCATAAATTTTTCAGTAGAGTTCTGGTCCTTCTGTTTCTTTCTCTTTATCATATTAATATAAAACCTAATTGATTAGTAATTATTAACGGTAAATCTTTTAAAAGTAAAGACATACAGCAGCAAAGGAAACCATCAACAAAATGAAAAGACAACCTACTGAATGGGAGAAGGTATTTGCAAATGATATGACCCAAATGATATGCCCAAAGGGGTTAATATCCAACATATATAAACAGCTCATACAACTCAACACCAAAAAAACCCCACAAACAACCTGACTGAAAAACGGGCAGAACTAAATAGACATTTTTACAAAGAGGAAATGCAGATGGCCAAGAAGCACATGAAAAGATGTTCAACATTGCTAATCATCAGGGAAATGGAAAGCAAAACCACAATGAGATATCACCTAACACTGGTCAGAATGGCTATCATCAAAAAGAACACAGATAACAGAAGATGGTGAGGATGTGGAGAAATAGGAACCCTAGTACACTGTTGGTGGGAATGTAAATTGGTGCAACCACTGTGGAAAACAGTATGAAGATGTCTCAAAAAATTAAAAATAGAACTACCATATGAACCAGAAATTCCACTCCTGTGTACACATCCAAAAAAAAAAAAAAAAACCCACTAATTTGAAAAGATACATGCACCACAATGTTCATAGTAGTATTATTTACAATTGCCAAGATATGGAAGCAACCTAAGTATCCATCAACAGTTGAACAGATAAAGAAGATGTGGCATATATATGTGTGTGTATATATATATATATATATATATATATATACACACACACACACACACACACACACACACACACACAATGGAATATACTCAGCCATAAAAAAGAATGAAATTTTGCCATTTACAACATCATGGATGGACTTGGAGGGAATAATACTAAGTGAAATAAGTCAGACAGAGAAAGACAAATACCATATAATATTTATAGGTGGAATTTAAAACCTACAACAAACTAGTGAATAAAACAAAAAAGAAGCACACTCACAGAGATGAAACTATTGGTTACCAGTGGGAAGATGGAAGGGGTAGGGACAGTATAGGACTAGGGGAGATAAAAGGTTTTTATGGGATTATATGAAGTCTCCTACTGTGAAAATTTTGAAAATTGTAAAGCACTATAGAATTGAAAGAATCTTTCTTTGATATTTTTTTTTTAATTTCTAAAAGTGAAGTCTTAGAAAAGACTTTATACCGTCGGTAACTGTATATAAGGAACACATCAGGTTGTATCATGAATTTAAATTCTAGATCTGAGGAGAGAAGAACAAAGTGCTTTCTTCCCTTAAAGGGTCTTCTATCTTTGGAAATCTTATCATTCTCATAGGAATATCACAACAAAGGGTTTTGGAAGTGGGGTGACGATGTTAGTCTTCTTATTTTCTATGTTGACTTGCAATGTTCAATTTTACAATTTTTCAGATTTATAATGAAAAGTATACCTGCTAATGTTAAGTTCTGTGTCGGTCTGTACCTTATATCTAAAAATGTTTCCCCTTTGGAGACTTATGGAAATACTTCAAAGTATGTTCATGATTATACAGAAAAACAATTTAACTTTGTAAAGAACTTTAAATTTATGGAGTACTTTTACATGTACAGTATTATTTCCCATATTTATTACCATTTCATGTGTTAGTGTTGTTGGTTTTTGAGATTAATCTTTGCGTATGTAGGATAAATGCATGATTTGCTATGGGATAGTCTTTTTTTATTGGTTTATAACATTATATAAGTTTCATGTTTACATTATTATACTTCATTTTGTGTTTACACTACAGCTTGCTTACCACCAGAAGTTTAGTTTCTATTCATCACCATAAAGTTGACCCCCTTTACCTATTTTGGCCTCCTCCCACCCCCCTTTCCCCTCTAGTAATTACTACTCTGCTCTTTGCATCTATGTATGTTTCTGTTTAGTGTGGTTTATTTGTTTATGGGGGGGTGTTTTATATATATATTCCACAAATGCGTGAAGTCATACAGTACCTGTCTTTCTCCTTCTGACTTACTTCACTTAGAATAATACCTTCATGGTCCATCCATGTTATGGCAACTGGCAAAATTTCACCTTTTTTTTTTTATGGCTGAGTAGTTGTGAAATTATAATTCTATCATTTCTAGTATCATTGAGAAACTAGATTCTTAGAGAATCTAGAATTTCAGGGAAAGGAGATAAAGATATAAAATACAAGAAAATAAATAAAAATAAGTAAATAAAAATCCCGCAGTTCTAAATTTGAATCATCAAAAGAAACATATGGTGTGTTTTATCTTATAATTTTAAATAAAGTAAATATTTCCCAGCTCTGTCTACTGATAAGACCTAGAAACAATAGTAACTCAATAGCAATAAGTACTGCCAATGTCCATATAATAGTCTTAATACACCATTTCCCACAAAAAAGGAACCAGACTCCTTGGATAAACTGCTGATTTTAGGGCTGGGACAAAATAATATAAGATAAACCTAGAAAAGCTTGTTAATGTTCAATAAAGGATTCTATAGATGAAAAATACGTCTGAATGAAAATTATTTAGAGGCTCTCTTGAAGTATTCACAACTGCCAAAACAGAATAACTTGAAAAGCAAAAAGAAAAACTTAAATGGATTGAAACAGTAAAGATAGTTAATTATAGTTTGTAATAATATAAAAAATAAGCTAATTGACCAGTGTTTATCGATGATAATGAGGCAATTTATTATTTTGTAAACTGATAAATAAAGGGAAATAATTAAGCATTTATTTTTCCTTTCCTACATAAAATTGAATGACTGGGAAACCAAATAATAAATAAAGAAGGTTTTTCTTTCAGATGTATTCCAGTTAATAAGTGTGGACGAAATGAGAGAAATAGAATCTCTTGATCTTGTCCCTCTGAATTAATGGATCTGGGCATTGATGATCCTAACATCATAAGAGGCAACCAAACATCAAGTGCCTTCTGATGGAAAATACAATATGAAGTAGTTTTGTCCCCAAACAATCCGACCTAAATATAATTGTCTTTAGATCCACTACCAATTTACAGAAAATATAGAGGACAGATGAACATATCACAAATTACCATGGGGATGGAATCAGCAAAATCCAAACAGTGAAATAATGTCAGCCTATTATCATGAATGGATCTTATTTGGATCCCAATTCTAAAAACCAAACTGTAAAGAAAAAAGTATATAAAATTTATGAGGCAATTGGAAATTAAAACATTGTGTATTAGATGATGTTAAAGAATTATTTATTGAACTTCCCTGGTGGTCCACTGGTTAAGACTCCATGCTCTCAGTGCAGGGGCCCAAGGTTCGATCCCTGGTCAGGGAACTAAATCCCGCATGCCACACTAAGAGCTCACATGCCGCAACTAAAAATCCACATGCTGCAACTAAGACCTGGAGCAGCCAAATAAATAAATATATTTTTTAAAAAGAATTATTTATTAATTTTAGGTACTATACTGTTATCTAGACTATATTTTTAAGAGTCCTTAATTTTAGTAATATGTACTATAATATTTATTAATAAAATGATGTGGTATCTGGGAATGAGAAGTAGAAGGGGATAAAGATGAAATAAAATGGCACAGTGAGCTGATAATTTTTGAAGCTAGGTAGAGTACATAAAGGTTTGCTATTACTATTCTGTCTACTTTTGTATATATTTACCATTTAAAAAAAGTAAAAACGAAAAAGAAAAGAACAAAAGATGTTTATAAAATAGAAGTGACTTTACATATTTACAGATAGTACATGGTAGAAGGGAATCCCAATATTTTGCTTCCAAATCCAGTTCTTTTTGCACTGTATCACAATATTTTACAGTGCTGAGAGAACTTGAAATTAATGACAGTATCCTTTGGAGAAATAGTCTTGAACCATTTGTCCTGTTAAGTCTAGAAAAGGCACGAAAAATAAATGAAAAAGCAGCGAAGGAAATACACAGTGGGCTTGTGTGAAAGAGAGCATGGGAAGTCTACCATTCTTCTACCAATCATATGTCCACAAGTCTTGACCAAACTATATGCAGTTACAAAACTTCTCCCCCTTGGACCATTCAGTTGCTAACATTCCAAAAATAAGAAGCTTGGACGTATAGAGAAATAACTGCATCATTCTTCCTGAATGCTTTTTCTTGCCATAGCATTGAGACATTGATGAATCTTCTTACTATAGCTGATGCTACAGATATGTGCAAGAGCCATGCAACTTTGTGTGCTATTAATCAGTGTCCATGGAAGAAATACCAGTTATGCCATTGAGAAGAGAAAGGATTCTGCTAAAAGGTTTGACACTTTCATTTTCTATCCAATACCCAATGAATATATGATTGAATGGTTTTCAAACCCACTTATCTAAGCTTCTTTGAGTGGGCTAAAAAAAGAAAGCATCATGGACACATCACAAAATCTGGCTCTTATGAGCAGGAAAACATTATTTATTGTGATTATGGAATATGGGCTTTGGGTTCTAAGAAACTTACATTCAAATCCCAGCCCTGTCACTTACCTACTGTGTGACTCAAGCCAACTTAGCCTAAACATATTCAACTGCAAAATGGTAAATGTAATACCTCAACCAGAAAACTATGGGTTAAATGAAGCAATTTTAGTAAAACAGTTATCATAGAAGCTGGAACATACACGTGTCCAATAAACAATAATCTGTGTTGCCATCGCTGTGGCTATAAAAAAAAACAAGCCACATGTGAGGCTTCAGTTTCAGACTGGCTTTTAGGCCCATCTCTGGATCTAACTTCTCAGTCTCAGCTTTGAAATCTGTTTAACAGAAATACACTCAGCTTCCTTAAAATAAACAAAACTAGAAAAGCAAAAAAGCCAGATTTAAATTAAGCCACTGGTTTTTTTGTTGCAAATTAACAATTATTTTTAGACTAAAATTTTGGAGCCATTTTTGGAGCCAATTTTGGAGCCAATTTTTCTAAGCTATTGTCCTCTTCCTAGACAAAAAAAAAAAATCATCTTTTAAACTTTTCAATATATGTGTATATGTTTTATGACATATATAATAACATTGTAATGAATTGGAACATAATTGTAGTTTTAAAAATATTTTTTAAAATGTTGGAGACAATTATCCTGGAGAATAGTCTCAGGTTCTTATCCAACTAACACCTTCAATTCAACATTTTTTTAGTATCTATTGGTATCAGGTACTGTGATAAATCCTGGAGATACATATATCAATAATCCTGCTCTAGCAGAACTCATAGTGAGTGAAAGGAACTCAAAGTAAGTGAAATTTCCCCCTTTCTCTGGTGAAAGGGAGAAATTTACATAAATATTTATGATGTAAATAATGTATTAAAACTATTTACCTTGAATCATATTAAATTATAGATACCAACCATTTTTGACTTATAAAAATGGCAATTTCATATGGTTTAATATATTTAATGTCCTTCTTAAATCTTTAGCTGTACCAGAATTTCCTAATATTAATTTGTCCATTAATTGAACAAGGATCATTAACTCCCAGAATATAAATTTTAGCACTACTAAATAATTTTTATTTAATGATCTGCTTTGTGCTAAATTGATCAAAGGAATGGTAGAACCTAATTATGACTGTATTCTATGGCTTCCCTAATAGGTAATATATCTTAGTTTATTTTATTTCTAACAACTTTTAGAACAAGAAATAGTTAACTCCAAAGTATTTACTTATTTTGCCAGTATGAATATTTACACTTTCCATCTTCACATCATCCTATAACTTATGTTAACCCAACAAGGATTTGTCCCCAGTTTTACATGGTAGGTGCTGTGGTAACATCATCTTGTTTATTTTTCCTAAAATATGAGCATTTTTTAGGAGAAATTCTAGCAATTGAAATGCCAGGTCCCTTTGACTGGTATCTCTTTCCGACTTGGCAGAATTTGAAATCACCCTTCAGGGACTCTGGCTGCTGGCCTCTACAGCACACGGCTTGCCAGCCACAGAACAAAGTAAGATACAATTGTTGTTTAGTATTATTCAAAGATAAATTCTATATTACAGTTTTCTCTTTTTAGTGCCCTGTGGCCCCAAAAA
Source organism: Kogia breviceps (assembly GCF_026419965.1). Taxonomy (NCBI): domain Eukaryota; kingdom Metazoa; phylum Chordata; class Mammalia; order Artiodactyla; family Physeteridae; genus Kogia; species Kogia breviceps. Next base: position 34,552,114 of record NC_081322.1, on the reverse strand, counting down.
GCCATAGAGGTAGTCTTTCTATTTTCATCTGAATTTAATTAGTATTCAGATATAATTTAAACCCCCCAAATAGTGAATGATGTGTTTATCAACATTAATGAATATGTTATTTAAAATAGTGTTATTAATCTTCAGATTTTTTGAAATACATTATTATTAACTCAATAAATTTAAGATAGCCATATGTATATGAATCTACAGATACGAAGCACAGAAATTCCCAAAGATCCAAGAAACAAGATATTAATGACTTAGGAGAAAGTAAAGGTCTATTTTTCAAGAAAGAATGAGGACCATGGGTAAAGCCTGTCATTCACCAAGGAGGAAGAATAAATTTTATGTAGACTTGACATGGCCAAATAGAAAGTGCATTTTTTCTGGAACATGTGAACTGACATAATGGAAAAACTGCCAAGACTTACCACACCTGCTGACAACTATCCAGGTCTGCTGGTTTTGTGGGTATGAATGATGCCATCATGATAAATATGCAAACAATTTCTAGAAGCTATGATATCCTAGGCAGGAAACTAAAAGGTCCCTGAGACCCACATGTTGTTTTAAACTCTTCCTCCAATTTCATGTGTGATTTAGAAAAGGTAAAAATGCTGAGATGTTGGGCTTCCCTGGTGGCGCAGTGGTTGAGAGTCCGCCTGCCGATGCAGGGGATACGGGTTCGTGCCCCGGTCCGGGAAGATCCCACATGCCGCGGAGCGGCTGGGCCCGTGAGCCATGGCCGCTGGGCCTGCGCGTCCGGAGCCTGTGCCCCGCAACGGGAGAGGCCACAACAGTGAGAGGCCCGCATACCACAAAAAAAAAAAAAAAAAAAAATGCTGAGATGCTGTTTAAATAGATGATGGCAAAATCAAGATTTAAGAGGCCCAAATTGGTGGGCCTTGGCCAAGTATGGAATGTATTTTCATAGGAAAGAATATTATTTCTCTGGTGAACTGCTATCTAATTCAGAGTATTTTAAGGTAAACTGTATGGGGAGAGGAAAAGTATCAAAATATTAACAAGGATTATAAAAATTATATTAGATATGGCACAGAAGGAAAAATATTAGGGAGTTTCCCAAGGTGTTCATAGGAGAACATAACTGGATTATAGAAAATATCTGTGTCCTCAGATAGCTATGTATCAATGGTCAGAGTATTAAAATAAAATGGATACGTGTGTGCACATCCATTCACTTGTGCACATGTGTATTTGCCAAGAGAAATTGAGAGATTCAATTTTGGAACGTGGCAGTGCAAGTGTATACTTTAATTGAAGAAACTATTCTATTAGAAGGAAGGATGGAAAAACAAAATTTATCTTATCTGCCTGGATAGAAATTTGAAGGCAGCAGCACATGACAATAAAACTGGATTGTAAGTAGCGCCATTTATGAGGATGATACAGACTATTTGGTTAGATTGAAATGGATGATTATTTCACATTTATATCCAAAAATGCTACAGCGATTAGTTATACAAATGATCAGAAAGAGTGAGGAGAAAGAGTGCTCAACTCTCCTTGGAGTGTTATTCAGCTGAAGAAGTTATTTCTTTGCTTGCCTGGCTGGATGGCAATTTAATGCCTCAGATGCCAGAGGAAGCACTATAGTCACTTTGGATCAATAAGAAGAAACTGGTGGGAAAGCTGGAATGATGGGACTCTGTGAATACCACTTGCCATCCTAAAGTTCAGGATAATCTTCAGGAAAGGTGGCTAGGAGGTGACAGTTATGGGATACAATTAAAATTTAGTCCATGGTTTAACAAACCAGATTTCACAACTTTCAGAAAACAGAAAGACCTAAGATTTTTATATGGTGAAATAGCTCAATCAGAAAGGATTGAAAAGAAATTTTTTGAAAATTGAAATTAAAATGATATAATGGTAAATGATTCTAATGAGGAAGGAAACTGGCAAACATCTAAAAATGTGGCTGCATGGGAAGTACCATGAAGAGCTAAGTTTTAAAAAGACACAAGAGACAGAAAGGAGAGAATATGACTAAGTAATTTTTCTTTCCTTATTTTCAGTTTTGTAAGTGGTATCATGAAACTTGAGACTAATTAAAAAAAAAACTAAATTTCACAATATTATTTCCTCCTGCCCATCTATTCTTAATAAAACATTCCTCTATCCACCTGGGTAAGAATACCAATCAGCCTTTTTAACGTACATAACTTTGCCAGGTGCTTTTTAAGCACTGACCCTCTTGGTAATCAGAGGTAGAATAGCAGGCCCATCGTATTCAGCTATTTGCCATGGTGCTGCTAAACGTAGGGAGGGATTCTATGTGATATGGCAGCTATTCACTCTGATATACTCCCTAAATTCTACACATCTAAAATTTAGAGCTCCAAAATCTTGTTCTTGTTTATAACACTCTTCACTACCAGTAGATATTCTTTCATTGGATAACATGTTATTATTGTATATCCTCAGCTTTTATCAAAAGTTGAAAAACACTAAACTCTATAAAGACTGTTGTATGTAGTCTTTTAAAATCATGTTGTTTGATGTTCCTTATCTAAGCATTAATTTAATACATTTCTCTTAGAGCATGAAATAAATTATCTTTTCAAATGAATTAATAAAATAGTTTTCCTTTAGTTACAGAAACTGCATAAATCATCTTGCTTGCTTTTTCCCTTGCCTACAAGGAGGCTCAGAATTAAATTATTGCTTAGATAAAGCAACTATAATATCTACCCTAATATTCCTTAAGTAGCTCTACTTTTTATTTATTTTTTAATTAAGGATAAAAATATGAAAACTATAGAACCTACCACATAAGGACACTTGGTGTCATATATTAAAGGAAAGGCCGATGTTGATGGGATTCAGGACATGCTACCCCAAAATATGGCACCCTGTCCTATTGGATATTTTAAGCTAAAGGAGTCTGAGTAAATGGCAGAAGCTGAAAGGTTACTCTGACTTCCTCCCCCCACCTCACCCTTCTTCCCAGAAACAGGTCATAACACTTCCATAGGAGAGGTGCCCTTCTTATACCTGGAGGAAAGGAACATCCTTATCTCTGAAAACAAAGCGATGCCAAGAAGAATCCTAACGAACAGGACTTGCTAAGTCTCCCTCAGTTTGTTACAATTACCTCATACTTCTTAACTTACCATATTCCTCTACCACTTTCCTCTCTTCATCAAACGAAGCATAAAAATACTCAGGCCTACTTCTTTAGGTCTTCATTTCCGTATACAGGTTCCCATGTCATGTAAAACTTACATTAAATAAATGTGAATGCTCTTCTCCTATAATCTTTGTCTGTTTAATTTTCAGAACCAGACAGGGACCCTAAAGGGACCGAGAAAAACATTTTCCTCCCCTACAGTGTTGTCAGGGACCAGAGAAAGAATAGGAAACCATGGAACTCCAATTTTAATTCCTTTTTTCTTTGGCAAAGAGAACAACGTTTAGATGGGAAAAGATGAAAAAGATGATGGAAAGAGGCCTCTGAAGGCCAACACAAAGAGTCATTAGGAAGACAGCTCTTAGCTGTCTAAATTCAAGTTTCTGTGCTCAAGTGAACTGCACCCCAGTGTGCTGAGAAATTTTTCAAAAAAGATGTTTAAGCCCCCCTAAGATGCTGAAAACTATAAAGAAGCATAAATTTGTTATTTCCAGATATAGAAGAAGGTATATTCTAACAATCATCCCAAGCAAAATTTTACGATAGCTTATTAACCCAATTAGAATCTAAAGTAAGCAATAATCAGTGGGACATATTAAGAACAACATAGTATAATAGAATGTTGCCCTTGGAGTCAGGTAAACCTGGGTTTAATCCTGGCTCTGATGTTTACTAGCTGTTAACCTTGGACAAATTGTTTGGCTTACCTGAACAAAACTGGGACATAGTAAGCACTCAAATACGCTATAAAAATATAATTTGCTTTTTTGATGCAGTTATGGGTCATTCTATACTTTTCTGGTTTTAAGAGTTATCAGATAAAGGGATCACAGTTTACACATAAAGATTATTTGAAAGTGAAAATATCTGTAGTACAGAAGATACAGAAAGAAATTTTATTTGAATTTGCCTCCTCTGACTAAAGCCAAGTCTCCTGAAAACACAGCTGCCATTAAACCCCATTCCAAGGGAGTTTCCTATGAATTCAGCTGCCATGGAGAAAGACTGCCCATTCACTAGCATTAAAAAGCCCCATAAAACCTTCACTTATTTCCCACTGAAGCCCTCAACCTCTTCCTCTTTTTTGTTGGGATGGTATACAAACCTTTACTTCTGGCCATTCATCAAGTTACACATCACTTACTCATACTCTCACGTGTATAGATGCATGTATGAGTATTTTTTCCTCTTAAACTGTCTATTGTCAGTTACTTTGCAGATCCCAATCTTTTGAATCTACAGACAGTAAAGGAAAAGTTTTCCTTCCAATAGATAAAATCTATAGCCAAGGTATATTTGGATTTCAACAGGGAGTTAGAAGAAAAGTCTAGTAATCCCCTTGTAAAGAGAAGGATGAATCTGGGCAAGATGGTCTACTTTCTTAATGGATTCCTTACTATTTGAAGATAGTGTTCTTTGACCCTGCTTCACATTATGATCACTTGGTGAATTTTTAAAAATTCTAACACCGAGGTCACTTCTCAGTCCAATTTATATGGTCCAGGCTGGGAACCACTCTCCTAGAGGAAATCTCTAGTTGGACACTTGTGTGCTTGTGCCCTTCCCTGACTTTGCCCTCCCCAAAGTTCTAGTTTGTTTATTTATTTCTTTTTTTTCATCTGGGATGAGAACAACAGAAGCCAATTAAATTTTCAGATGACAGGCTAAAACATGGGGTCAAATCCAACAACATAAAAGAAAAACAAGATCTAAGGTTAAGTTCTCAACATAGCCTAAAAAATAGAATTAAAATAACCACTTCACAAGTGTAAAACACAGCAGTGTGACTTAAGAGCATTAGCCCCCTACCCTTTTCCTTTTCTATTTTTGGCTGCTGTTATTAGATATCAGTAATAAAGAACATTTATATTTACTGTGCACCAGGCACTGTCCTATGTGCTTTTAGGTGCCACCCCACTTAATCCTCTCAACAACTCAGGAGCAGCAAATACAATGCTATTTGCCAGCCAAAGAACTGCTCGGAGACAATGAAGTGACTTGAGAAGGATAAACCAGCCTGGAGAGCAGGGGTTTAACATGAGATCCTGCTAGTTTGAGCCACTGTCTTATACCACACAGCCACAATGGATTTGGACTGGACTGGATCTGCAAAAAAGCTGCTGGGAATGCAGACTCGAACTTGGAATATAGAGACACTGAAACATACCTTCTCAATGAGGTGGGGAAGGGAGGACTTTGCCACATAACCCCCAGAGGCAAAATTGGTTGTTGAGCTAGAACAAATGTGTTGCATTAACATTTCATGGGGTGAGCAATTAGCAAAACAATGTCTACAAAGGCTCCTTGGGGGTTGAGGACTGGTAATGAAAAAGAGAATCACTGCTCTAGAACATAAGCTTTAAGAGTCTCATTGTAGTTTGCTGAGTAGGACACAACTTACAGAAAATTATGGTAAATTTTCAGTGGAACAAGATAAATACGGCAAACTGTGGGTAAATTTACCAGAGCAGTGCAGGAGCCTGAAAAAGTTAAAGATGTTGATCAGAAGAAACACTGAGCAATAGCAATAGTGACAATTGTTCTCCCTTGGTTTCAGTAGTATCTGACAAATACAAATTGTCTTTAATACAGTTACCTGATTTTTAAAAAGATATATATGAAACTGAGTCCCCCTAAAACTAGGTTTCCCTGCTGAGTTTATGATTAACCTCTCTATCCAAAACTTTATTTCTTTTCTTGTCCCACTCCTGTTCCCCTCAGGATTGAGAAGTATCAAAGAAAAGGGGGGATTGAAACTAAGCAGGACACTGTGGGGCCCTCCTGGGTACAAAAGCCCCTCCTTGTCCCCTGTTTCTTGTTTGTAGAAAAAGGTTTTAGTCTCCTAGGCCTTCCTTGAGTTCCAAAGAGGAGACACAAGCTAATTACAGACATGAGGGAATGCAGAAACAATGAAAATGCAGTCAAGAAACAATAATTCAGTGATAAAACAGTATCTGAGTTCCTCCTTAAGGGATATACATAACAATCTGACACATATCTTTGAGTTGTTCTGCGGGATCTAAGACCCTCACTCAGGCAGAGGATGGTGACTACAGGCTGAGCACAAGCATGTAGACTCCAGATTGGTTGGAACCAGAAAGTTGATGATTAAGATTGCTGAAACATCACCATCCTGTTACCTCACCATCAACCAATCAGAAGAAAGTCATGCACCCTGCAACCCTCACCCCAAATGTTGCCTTTAAAAACCCTTCCCTGAAAGCCATTGGGGACTTCAGGTCTTTTGAGCATGAGCCACCCATTCTCCTTGCTTGGCACACTGCAATAAACACTATACTTTCCTTCACCACAACCTGGTGTCAGCAGATTGGCTTTGCCATGTGGCATGTAAGCAGACCCAAGTTCAGTTTGGTTTATATATATATATATATATATATATATATACACACACACACACATACATGCATATAAAATATTTAAGGATATATATTACATATATATATTTATTCATAACATTTAAAACATGCTCTTATACCTACTATATCAGTTCTTCATAGAAAACTATGAAGTCAATTTTTACAATATGTATAATAGTCCCTTTTAAGGGAGGACACCCAGAGGTAAATTGATTTGACCAAGGTCCCCCAGCCAGTCAGTAACAGAACCTGAACTGGGATTTGCATGTGATACTCACAGTCCAGTGCTCTTTCATTTATCACAGTGTCAAAGTCTCTCCCATTCAGGATGCCGACAATTCCAAAACCCATTAAAATGGCTGACCTCTTTAAGATAGATTAAATCATGTAATAAACAAAAATTGACAGAATGGATTTAAATAAATATATCTTCCAACCACACACTGAGGGCCCCTGTGACTTATTGATCTTCCTGTTTCCCAGTGGCAGAAACAAGACAGCAAAATCAACCACATGTGATAGTGCATTTGAAGTTATAAATGCTCTATTCAGTTGAGGAATTTGATATATTCAAAAAAACATCTTACTGTGACTGTGGCATTTTATAAATAGTCAAGAACCAGAAATAATTTAATCATATAAATAATATGTCAGGCACTTGCCTTAATTGACAATTTCATAGACAGGCTCTCAGTGAATGATAAGCATCTGTGAAAAGAAAAATGGGCCTTCATGTGTCTGTGCTCCATTTAGACTACTGTCCTTGATGAGAAACCTTTAGAGCTCTTGCCCCTGCTACCTCTCTTACCACAATGCCAGTTACTTTTACTTCATAGCACAGATCACCACTGATATTACGTTATGTTTTCCATTGTCTATGTCTTCCGTCTAGAACAGTGGTTCTCTTCAAGGGTGGTTTTGCCACCCAAGGGACATTTGGCACTGTCCAGACATTTTTAGAAGGTGCTAGTGGCATCTATTGGGTAGAGTCTATGTATGCTGCTAAACATCTTACATTGCACAGGACAGCCGCCAACAACAAAGAATTATCTAGCCTAAATTGTCAACAGTGTCAACATCAAGAAACCCTGCTCTAGAATGTAACCCTGTGAGAACAGAGACTATTTCTTTTGCTTAATAAAATATTTACTACATGAATGAATGGACAGATGAATGAGTGAATGGTGCCAGCATCTTAGAGGATAAAGAAGGTAGGGCGTCAACAAGCCATGAAGATAGGGCAGGTAGCAAACTCAGAACAATCCTCAGGGGAAAAATACAAAACTGAAATTTGTACTACATCATCAAAGCACAAATCCTAAAGACAGTAGGAAATTGCTCCGTTAACTTTTTAAGAATCTACTTCACATAACTTTATTGTATTTTGCCTGTAACGTTGTAGTAAGTTTCTAATTCCTCCACACAACTGTTTAATTCTGAGTTACACAGGAGAGGACTTGTCTGTTTCTTTTGACTAGAAGAAAAAAAAAAAGTTCTACATCTCAATCTCTATCTTCTTAGACCTGATATTTCTGAGTAATCAATAATTCACTTGCCTCTAAAGCTCATTTAATTATTCTCATCCTAAATATCTTATTGAAATTGTAAACTTTTCCTGATTTTAATAAATTCTGAAGTAGATTGATTTTTGTTTCAACCTCTTCCTCTTCAACCTCTTACACCACCCACTTCACATCTATAGCCAAAGTAGACCTACAGCCTACAAAGGCATTTTGCTGACAGATGCAAAAATTAACATAAAAGCAATAAAAGTTGAAACTCTTATTAAAACATAACCCAAACCTAGAGATCAAATGGAGTCATGGTTTCTGCCCATTTTTGACCAGGATACTATTTTCTTCTAGACCCTGATATTTCTGAGATATTGTGTAAATGTTGATATATTGAACACAATAGGAACAAAGGACAACTGAGGGTGCCTCCCTCCTCTATCCATTAAATGCTGGTGCCTTTTCATGAAACTGAGCAGGGCCCTGTGGGGCTCCTGGGCACAAAAGCCTTTCTGTGTCCCCCATTTCTTGATTACAGGAAATAGTCTTCATTCAGCCTCCATGACCTTCCCTGAGTTCCAAAGGGCAAGTTCAAACAGTTGCTAATCAGGGAAGGGAGCAGATGCAGAGACAAGGGAGGAACAGTCAAGAATATCTTTGAGCTGTTTTGCAGATACTGAAGCCCCCACCAGGTGGCAGAAGCTAACTGTATGCTCCCCACAAGCACGCAGACCCCAGACTGGTTGGAACAGAAGGTTGATGACGTTGACTCCCACTTACCTCCCCACCAACCAATCAGAAGAATGTCTGCAAGCTGATCACGCCCCTCTTTGAACCATTACTATAAAACTCCTCACAACGCTCTTCAGGTTGGGACACACATTTTTGTGTGTTAATTAACACACATCGTGTGTTAATTTAGCCAGCTGTCACCCCCTTTGTCTGGCAAAGCAATAAATATTCTTTTTTACTTCATCCAAAACTCTGTCTCCTAGATTTAATTCATGTTGGGGTACAGAGGCCTGATTTGGATTCATTCATTAAATCCTATATTCTTCTCTATCTCTACATTCTCTTGCTAGGGACTCTCGGCCACTCACAATGAGTATGATCACCCCACATTGCACATCTGCACATCAGACATGGACCACTCAGATGTGGTCACCAGGCCCTCAAATTTCAGGTACCTAAAACTACAGTCATCATCTTCCCCCAGACTTCCTCCTTCCCTCATTTTCTGTCTTGGTAAATGGCACACTGTAAATACATTTGCTAAAACTGGAAACTTGGCAACCGTTGTTGACTCCCCCCCTCTTATTGACACTCCACATCGTCAATCATCTCTCAGTATATTTCAGAACTTTCCACTCTTTCTCCAGGGAGACAACTTGAGACCAAGCCACAATGGGGAACTACAGTACTACCTCGCTCTCTACCTCACAACAACCCCACCCCACAGCCTGATCTTTTTCTATTTTAATCAGATGACTCTCCTTCTTAAAATCCCCCAAGGGTTTGCCATTATCCTTAGGACAAAGTCCAAATTCTTTAATGTGTCCTTCAAGGCCCTGAAGGATCTGCTCCAGCCTTTTTTCCCTTTCTCCCTCAGGATCTTTACATCTTTTCTCCCTGTGATGCATAATTTTATGTGTCAAACTTGACTGGGCCACACAGTGCCCAGATAGTTTGTCAAACATTATTCTGGGTGTGTCTTTAGATGGGATTAACATTTGAATTGGGTAGATTGAGTAGAGCATAATGCCCTCCCTAATGTGGGTGGCCCTCACCCAATCAGAATCCTGAATACAACAAAAAGTGTGACCCTCACAGGAGTAAGAGGAAATGCCTTCCTGACTAGAGTAGCTGGGGGCGGGGCGGGGGGGGGGTGGTATTAGTCTTTCCTTGCCTTTGGACTTGAACTGAAAGCTCAGCTCTTTGGGGGCTTGAGTCTGCAGGCTTTTGGACTAGAACTGCCCACTGCAGATCTTGGGACATCTTGTCCTTCATAACACATGACCCAATTCCTTATAATAAATCTCTCTCTCTCTTTAGATAGATAGACAAATTCTGGTTGAATCTTGATTCTGTTTCTCTGAAGAACCCTGACTAATAGATTTTGGTACCAAGAGTAGGGTGCTGCTCTATCAAATCCTTAAATATGTGAAAGCAGCTTTGGAACTGGGTAATAGGTAGAGGCTGGAAGGGTTCTGAGATGTATACGAGAAATACGGATATTAAAGGGCAGTTCTGGTGAGGTCCCAGATGGAAATGAGGAAGGTGATCTTTTTAAAGTTATAAAGTGGCAAAGAACTTGGCTGAACTGTATTCTAGTGTCTTTTTGGAAGGCAGAACTTGTGAGCAATAAACTTGGATATTTAGATTACGTGATTTCTTTTTTTTTTAAATTATCTGGAGCCTGAGGCCACTGGGCCTCTATCCAGCTGGGCCAGCCTGCTCTTGGCCGCAGGGCTCCACAGCATTGGCTCCACAGCCCCAGCAGCTGGAGGCACTGTAGCCCCACCCGCATCAGCATTTCTCCCCTCAGCTGCCTTCCAAGACAGAGAAGAGCAGGGCGGGGCCTGGGTCCTAAGGTTGGGTTTGTGGGCGTGGCTGGCGTATGTGGCCTGGTGCGGTGGTGCTGCAGGAGCTGAGTGAGCAGCTGGAGCCACTACGGGGGTGGGGTGGGGGCGAGGAGGCCCAGGGCTGCCATGGCGCTGTGGGGCACCCCGCGCTCTTCCTAGACGAGGGAAGTGTGGCTGACTGGGAGAAGCTAAGTTTGCTTATACAGTCGGTGGAGCTTGGTATGTGGCTTAGCTCAGATGATTTCTAAGCAAAGTTTTGAAGCAGCAGTTTGGTTCCTCCTGATAGCTTGCCGTAAAATGCAAAAGGAGAGATAAATTGAAGAAGAAATGTTTTTAAAAGAGGAACCAGACCTTGAAGATGGGGAAAATTCTCAGTCTACCCATATTGCAAAAAATGAGACAGCTTGTTCTGAAGAGAACACTCAAAGGTGTGGCTGAACAACCGTTTGATGAAGAGGTCATGAGTGTGACTGATGGACTTAACCAGCCATCTCAGCAGAAGCCAGGAATAAAGATTATAAAGATTATACCAGCAAATACACTGCCAGTTTGAACTAAAGGGGACAGAGAACACAAGACAGAATGGATTCTACAGGACTAGACCACAGAGTTATGTGGTTACTAATGAGTGCTATTCTTCAAGAAAAGGAAAGAATGTCCCCAAGTGCAATTCAGAGATCATCAGTGCTGCTTCTTTAGTTCCAAATGGTGGGACCACAACCTCATTGTCACCAGGCTAGAGGGCCTCCACCTGGAGCCTTGGTTGGGAACAGGACACCCATGCAGCATAGGCATACAAGAAATAAGGATTTATGAAAAACACACTTTGGAAATTAGTTATTTCTATAGGAATATAGCTTCACGGTGAAACACAGTTAAAAACATATTTGCCTAAGTCAATAAAAGTTTTAAAATTAGTAAACAGTAGTTATTTCAATCAATTCTGAAATGTAATGAAACAGCTCTTTGAACAATTTACTTTTATGGAATAGTTGCAGCCATTACTTTGGACATGAAATTATTAACAGACATTTTAATTGCTAATCGCATTCACAAAGGGAATTGATGACAAAATGCTACATTCATTTATTAATTAAATATTTATTGAGCACCTACTATGTGACTTGCATTGTGTTAGGTGCTGAAGACAAGATGAGAGAAACCGATAATGTATCAATGTTCATGGAGTTTATAGTCCAATGGAGAACGTAAACAATTATCAAGTAATCTAACGTGGATATAATTAGATGCTACAATCAGGGCTAAGAGGAAAAGTCAAGTCAAAAGTCAAGGAAAAGGCAACTGTATATGGAAAATTGATCTAGATTGAGATGTCAGAGATGATGTGACTTCAGGAATGACTTCTGAAAGTTAAATTGACAGAAAAGTAGTTGGTTAAGCTAAGAATGTGAGCCAACATTAGGTAAGAGAAGAGACTCTTAACAGCTGGAAGACAAACAGGACAAAAGCAAAGATGGAGGTGGAGAATAGGAGAAGGAGGGTCTGCAGAGGCCAGATGGAGTAGAGCCTGGGAGATCTCAGTATGGGAGGTAACTGAAGAGTTTCCAGGAGGGACATGAAAGTCCAGATTTGCTTGACTTTTTTAAAAGAATAATTTAAGAGATACGTTTGCATTTAGACATGCTTCCTTCCAAAATAGAAAAATAAGCAAATTTTATATTCTAATCAGAATCCCATTATAAAGATAATGAAAACACAAAGGCAGACTATGAATATTTTCAGTTCTCCATAATATCTAATATTTTGGACGTGGAAGAAATTCCATAGAGCATTATTTGAATTGAAGTTAAAAGAAATTGAACCAGAGAATAAATACATATGTGTAGATGTTGTATGGATACAAAACCAGACATTTTATAGTATCTTTAAAATTTTACTGAAAAACAATCAAGTATCTATTGAAAAGTGAAAAAAACAAGATGATAATCATCTAACGCAATCTCAGTAAAATGATAGTTCCTAAAAGTAGAGCCTAATTAATTAAATAATTATACTATTTCCTCTACTTCAAAACAGACCTTCTAATACTACCACTAATCAAACCTTTATACATTTATTTTTAAGATCCAAACAGGAGGTTCGTTTGTTTCATCCATAAAAGAAAGAAAATATATCATCCCAGAGGACTAGATCAATTGATTAGACTATGTGAAATGTTAAGTTCTGTGTAAAAGGAATAACCAAAATATAAAGCAATGATCACACTAGGAAAACAAATTTGTGTGTGTCTCCGTGTGTGTACAAACACCAAGAACTGAAAAATGTGTTATATAATAATTTGTGTAGTCAAGGTTTCTATCTTTTGTAATGTTCATGATATGCTGCTCACTACTCATTTGAAGATGATGCAATGAGTATTATTATGGTTCTCTAAGTTCTTGATGTTACTATTTGAGAGAAAACATCTGTAATTCAAAGGAAAATGATGTATTGTTTACCACACTCTTGACCTTGGAAGGTCAAGATTATAATAAGTCTATGGAAGATAGTTTCAAACTCTGCATGTTACAGGTACCTAACAGATGTACAAATTCTGTGTTGTCTGGTAGAGGATTCATTTGACTCCCCCCCCCCCCACTTCCTTGTAGAAAACCAGTTTTGCCTCTGTTTGCATATTCCTGGCCTATAATTGTGTCTGCTCTTTGGATTCTCTTTTTAACTGGTTTTAATATCTGCCTGGTTCCCTTGAAAGTTAAATAAAATATTTAACAGGTGTTCATTTTTACATTTGTGTGAGAATCATGATTTTTACCTTTTTATTTGAATACTATTATCTGTGGTTTATATAAAAGGTGAGTTTAAGTGCTTTTCTACCAAACTCCCTAAAAGAAACCCTAAGTGAGGATGTTTTTTTCATGTGTCGTCTATCCAGTTTTTCATTCTAAATTTACACTGTATTTAAAATTTGCATTTACAATAGACTTTGAAATTGCTCATGAGTCATATCATTGTGTCTACCTTGTTTTCTTGAGTATAGTTAACTTGGGCAGAGACTTTGTATACATTTTATTCTCACTCCTTCCTTAAATTCAAAGAGATTTTCCTGGTAGTCCCCTCTCTAGCACTCACCAGAAAAGCTAGTCAGTAACAGAGGGCAGGGATGAGAAACAAGTAAAGGAAGCAAAACAGTTATTTCGGCAAACAGGTTAGGGTGGGAATTGTCTATTTATAAAAGAATCACAATTCACTTTTAGTTTAAATCCATTCCTTCCTTAAAATGTGTCATGCTCTCTTCACTGCTGGGATAATTTCTAAGACTTGTTAGCTACACAGACTAAAACTACAGAGAAATACTTGAAGATTTGGCTTGTAAAAAATGCTGAAGAACTATGAATAGTAATCAATCATCTGCTTTGCATTTCAAAGAAGTGATAAGACATGATAACACTTTGAAGAGGAACATTCAAATAAATTGCAGTATGTGAGGAGCATAGTTTACTAACACTTCAGACTCAAACAGCTCTTTTTTCCCCCCTCTTTCCCTCACTCTTTTTAATATAAACTTCCCATCCTATTCTCTCAAGTCCTGATTGATCCTCTCATTTTTGCTTCTTGTTCCATGATTCTTTCCCCTCTGCGGACTGTTTTTCTCTCCCTTTTTCTTGCTGTTCCTCCTCTTATTTTTTTCTTTCTCTCCCTGTTTTTTCTCCTCTCACCTCTCATTTTCACTTTCTTTTCTTGCTTCAGACTCATAGTAAGAATGGAGGGAAAAAAGAATGGGGCAAAAGGCAACTGGAACACAACAATTGCACATATTAATTGCACATTAATAATAATTATTTTATAATAACTTTTTTTTCTTGGTTAAAAAGTATACCTTTCAGTACTTTTTTTTGTTTTTAAATGTTAGTAGTCCCTGTGGGAAAAGAAAGAATGCAACATAAACACCTGGTGAGGAGGTAAACTACCATCAAGACCAAATGACCTAAAACTCATGAGGCCACCGCTGGCTGCCTGAGAAGATAGGGTTGGAGCAGGTTTTATATTATGTATTTATATATATATATATATATATATATATATATATATATATATCAATCTCATTCTTACATACTTGTTAAATATGTTTAAATATGTTGAATTTTACTTCCATGTGACAGTTGATTTCTTCTGCTCTTTAGAGATCAGGAGTTCTCAATAGAGACTTCTTCACTGCCTCACATTTACACGTGATATAGTGCCTCTAACTGACATTTCACTTATTGAAATTTATGGATCTAAAAAAAAACCTAAGGCTGGCTTCCCTGGTGGCGCAGTGGTTGAGAGTCTGCCTGCCGATGCAGGGGACACGGGTTCGTGCCCCGGTCTGGGAAGATCCCACATGCCTCGGAGTGGCTGGGCCCGTGAGCCACGGCCGCTGACCCTGCACGTCCGGAGCCTGTGCTCTGCGACGGGAGAGGTCACATCAGCAAGAGGCCCGTGTACCGCAAAAAACAAAAACAAAAACAAAAAAAAACCCCTAAGGCTATTTACAAATAACTTGCCAATAATTATGCAGATATTTATTCAATAGTCAACTAATCACAGCTCATATAGCTCATCACTTCTGACAGTAGAATTATAATATAGATAATGCTGGTCCTCTTCAAAGGTTTTTTCAATACAATAAGTATTATATTAAAAGTAAAATGACTATATATTTCAAAATTCTATTTCTAAACAAATGTCATTTGATAAAACTATTTTTACAATATGAAAAACAGAACATACAATCGCATCAAAACTATGCTTCAATGATTGATCTTTTATGTATGAGAAAGATCAGAATTGCTTTCTTTCTTCTCTTTTCACAATCCTATTTCAGTTATTGGTAAAATCAGTAGCTCCGGATCTGACGAATAGTGTATTTCCATTTTTCAATTCTTTGAAATGATGATCAACAAATAACATTATAGTTAGTGAATAAAGACATTTATTAAGGTGAAATATAATACATCTAGAAAAGTCTGTAAAACAGGAAATCGATTCCTATATGTGTACTATCCAATCTACTTGGATAAAATAACAACATAAGTTCTATAATTTTATAATTAGTATGCTCTATGCATACTCCATGGAACAATTAGCCATTTTAACTCTTTCAAAACAATAAATTAATATCTAACAAAGTATTTGTATAATTCTGTGGGAGTATGTGTGCATGTGTGTATGTATGTATGTGTAGATAGATAGAAAAATTAGAAAACTAGGGAAGAACATACTTCTTTAATTAAATGTATAATCATGGATGCTGATCTATGTTACTGATGCTAAATGGTTTCCACTTTAATGAGCCATTTTAAATGAAATGGTTGCCTGCAATTAGACATCTGCAATCCAAGGAAAGCAAGCCAACTCTGTAGTCTGGCTGCCAGAATTACAGTGCATTCCTCAGCAGGACAATGAAGAGAAAGAATAATTGTAATTATAACATATACATCTTTAATGTTCTGTGGTTGAAAGAGTGTGCAAATCAAGGCTTCTTAATATATTTAATTGCTAACTGTTAATAAAGGGCTCTCACAAAAGAGTTGCTTTTAATGTACCCATATTCCATTAGCAGTATTACTACCCAAAAGTTACGAAGTAACTATTTTAACAGCAGAACCTGCCAAGAAGGAAAGGGTAACAGACTCTTACATTTTATGAGCCTCAGCTATTTGTTTAGGATCACAAGTAAGGGATCAGATATGTTATGATGTTACTGATTGAAGACAAAGAAAACATCCCTTAAAATATTTGGATAAATATCAACAGAGTTGTATTTGTCATAGATAACTGAGTCAGTTAAGGCAACACATCCATCTTAATAGCATTAACAATATTGAGTGATTACTGGATGTGTTGTTAGCCCCAGGTTATAAATGAGGGAACCTAGACATAAGTGGATTGATTGAGTAATTTACCCAAGTCCACACAGCTACTACACATCAATGGTAGTCAGAATTTAAACCCAGGTCTGACTTTCTTTAAGGTGCATGCTCTCAACCACTCTATTAACTTAGTTAACTTAATTTCATTTACTTTTTTAAAAGAATGCCTGGTGCCAGAGATGTGGATGAAGATCTTTGCTGTGCCATTTCATTGCATGATTTGGGTAAGTAGTTTCCCTATCTAAGCCTCAGTTTCCTCATGTATCAAATAAAAATACAAATATTTATAACGTAGAGTTGTTTACACAATTTGATAAAATAAGGTTCATTTGTGTATAGCACACAGTATGTCTGATCTATTGTTATTACTGATCTATTATTATAGATGGTGTGATCTCTTATTATTACTTAATCGATGACAGTTTTCTGACTTACATCATTTAATTCTTATACCTGCCATGACTGTGATAAATTACTCAAAATAATTTCAAATATCTTTCTTTGGCTTTCAGATTAGATACTATTTTTATGATCGTGATGAAATACTTTATTGAATTTTTTTTTTTTTTTTTGCGGTACTCGGGCCTCTCATTGTTGTGGCCTCTCACTGTTGTGGCCTCTCCTGTTGCGGAGCACAGGCTCTGGAAGCGCATGCTCAGTGGCCATGGCTCACGGGCCCAACCGCTCCGCATCATGTGGGATCTTCCCGGACTGGGGCACGAACCCGTGTCCCCTGCATCAGCAGGCAGACTCAACCACTGCGCCACCAGGGAAGACCTGAAATTATTTTTAAACCTAATTTGGCTGCATTTGGGCAAGCACCATTTGTCAATTTATTCACAACTGTCTACACATAGGTCATTTTATCATTTTTGCTTTAGATATTAGTTTGTATATAGTTCTCTAAAACACACACACGCATGCACACGCACGTACACACACGCTTCACGTGCACATAGATAACTCTCAATTATTTACAGGCCATAACTTTGCTTTGTATTTCTAAGCCCTCGGTGCTAGGGGTGGAGCCACAGGGCTCATTTCTCTATTACTATCTCACTTCACACTCTTACCTCCTCTTTAGTGGTGTGTATTTCGTATTCTCTGCACAGCTCAGCTCAATGAGAAATGGACTGGGCCCTCATTATAGTACAGTCACAAGGAATAGCTCTGAAACCGAGCTTTCAAATAGCTTCACTTTCCCCCAGAAAAGTAGAAATCAGCCAGACAAATCATTGAAAGATAAACAGAATTGAAAGAGAGTGTGCAACAAGTGATGTGTCTATTGTGTACTGGTCTAGTGAGCAAAGACAGCTGAGAGGTGGGTAGCTGGACCAGCAGCAAAGGAGAGCCAGGCCAAGCCACCCACATGGAATCTTTACAGACTCACTTTCTTGATAAGGTTTTTACATACTCCAAGAATATCAGACATGCCAGTATTGGGCTTTATTCTTTAAAGTATCAAATACTCTGTACTATTTTCTACCACCTGTGCATTATTTGGGATAGTACTACTTGTAATATGAAATAATATCTATTTTTCTATGTTTCTTTCCCTTAAAGGGTTGCCTGTTTCTGTGTATCAATTTAAAGAGCATGTAAATCAGAATTAGTTGTCCCATAGTGTTAAATAAGGCATATTTGGGAGAATTCATTTATTCACTTGTTATATAGCTTATTGTCATATTTAAGTAATTGTATACATCTGAATGAATTCATTAAAATGTTTATATTTTACCCTATAAAAGATAATATTTAATCTGAGAAATATAATATGTCAGATACTAAAATCAAAAAGAAAAACACAGTTTAAAGTAAGTATTGTTAAACATTAATATCTGTGATTCTTTCAAGTAGATAGTAAGTTTCTGGCTAGGTAAGTTGGCAGGCAGGCCAGTAAACATTAACAAATTCAAAATATAAAATTAATTTGTCTCCTTTTCTGACTTGGTTCCTATGTTGTAGAAATATTATAAAAAATAAAATTATTAACAAGTACAGGTTTTCATTTGAAAAAAACAATCTCATTGTTTAGTATCAACTATATTCTTTTAGTTTTTAAAATATGTAATAGAAATACAATTTTACCAAGGAGAAGACAGTTTTGCACATAAAATGCTAAAAATAAATAGCACTCAAATAATTTTATAGGCTCTGTATGTATGTTGCACACAATCATTACTTGAAATTTTTGACTATATGGTACTTTTGATATATGTTCTAATTTCCACCAATATACATTCTTATCTCCATTTGTAGGTACTCCAGTCATCAATGTAACTTGTAGGTTTGGTTCCTGTCAAAGCAAATGATTATGAATGTTTATGCTCCTTGCTGTCACACTTGATTCCTGTTTGTATGCGTATCTGAATCACAGTTTATTATCAAGACATAGCTATAACCAATTCACAAGGGTATTATGCATTCAAGTTTTCTTTAAGCATTTAAAAAATGTAGCAGTTAGATTATCGATTCATTTTAGTACCTTTCATTAGTTTCTAGAAAGTCACTATTATAATCTTCTGAATCTACAGACACTATCTTTGCACTAGCAAGCCTTGATTTTCTATTAAATGAGAGGCTAACCAAGCATAACCACTTTTAATGAGGATTAGATCTTTTCTCTGGACACTGTTTGCATAAGAAGTTATCCAACACATGAGGATTATTCTTCAAATCCTCCTACAAAGAGAAAATTACAATAATTATCTAAGGCATATCTTAGTGTTTTCTTAAAAATCCTGAAAAACTAATGGCTGCATTTAAAATTGACAGGTTGACTTTAAGATTTAGCTCTATTAATCAAATTAAAATAAAAGCATTGCTACAAATAAACCTCAGTGAGAAGTGGTTATGTAAGCATCGTGTAATGCACATAAAAACCAAAAGCAAATATCATTTACTTTTAAGAATGTATAGAGGCCTTCCCTGGTGGCGCAGTGGTTGAGAGTCTGCCTGCCAATGCAGGGGACACAGGTTCGTGCCCCAGTCCGGGAAGATCCCACATGCTGCAGAGCGGCTGGGCCCGTGAGCCATGGCCGGTGAGCCTGCGCATCCGGAGCCTGTGCTCCGCAACGCGAGAGGCCACAACAGTGAGAGGCCCGTGTACCGCAAAAAAAAAAAACAATGTATGGAATAATAAATTTTGCTTTTGGGGTTGGATAATCAGGTGAGCACAATATATCACGTTGAAAAATATAAAAATCAAAACAGTCTTTAGACTGTCAGTGACCAGTGCAAAGTGATGTTCTCTTGAATTACGATCAGAAACCTGGGGGCCTTACAAATATTCCTGTTTTGTTTTTTGGGGGTTTTTGTTTTTGTTTTTGTTTTTGAAGTACGCGGGCCTCTCACCGTTGTGGCCTCTCCCATTGCGGAGCACAGGCTCCGGACGCGCAGGCTCAGCGGCCATGGCTCACGGGCCCAGCCGCTCCGCGGCATGTGGGATCTTCCCGGACCGGGGCACAAACCCGTGTGCCCTGCATTGGCAGGCAGATTCTCAACCACTGTGCCACCAGGGAAGCCCCCTTACAAATATTGAAGATGAAAATTGTACATTTAAGAAATAATGATATAGCTAAGGTAAACATGCATTAAAGCCAAAATTAATCATTGAGTCATTCTTATGATTATACTACCTGTACAGCAACATAAAAAGATATCTTTTCTCAGATGATTTACTCATGAATATTAAAAAAGTCTTCTGAACAGATATAAGTAAAAATAATCAGTGTGTCTATTGTCCATAGATGTACAAGGCAAATTCAGATAAAGTATCACTTCCTAGTTCAATTTTCTGAGAAATATCTTCTATTATAAGTCAATGTCAGTTCAGATTCAGTAGAGGTGATTTAGATAAAATATTTCAGAAATTGCAATAGTGACTTAACATTTTATGGAATCCCACGGAACTAAAACTAGACAACCTTCAAAATGTGGGCCAATGAATGACTCAAATGTTCTTCCTAATGGTGTTTCTTTTGGGAAATCTCACTCTGGGAAAAGGTCAGACAAAAGGAAATAAATCAATAACTGCTGAAGTTCACTTTGAAGGACCACATATTTTGGGTATAAGAGCAGCAATTTAATATATGAATGATTATTATCTGTGAAAAGCCATAAGCCTGGGTCACTGTCTCAAAGTAGACATCAGATACATTGAATTTACAAAGTAAAGGTGAAAAAACTTATGGAGTTTAATGCTGGTAGAGATGGGAGCATAGCAGATACACTAATATACAGAGAATAAGAAAATGAAGATAAGACAGAAAAGGCATACCCAAATCGTAGGAGTTCCTCAATGAGATTATCTGTAGGATAAGAAAACGTCAGAGTAGAGAGAAAGGGGTGACTTTATCATTTCAGCCCACAAATCTCCCACTCTCTGAGCTCTTATATTAATCGGCCACATCACTTAATCTGTCACTTCATTAGGTATTGTCTTAACTATTTGAAGTATTTCTTCTCTCGCCAACTAGGTATCAATTTCCAAATATAGGAATTATGTCTTGAACATCCATCATTAATGCCTTCTCACCTAGCCAAATGCACCCATGCATTTTATGTACCCAATAAATCCATTCTGCCTGGTGAATAAAGACTATACCTATGACAAGGGTGACCACATAATTTATCATCCAAACTGAAGCATTTTTGAGAATGGTAGGGAGCATTATTAACTATTGTACTGTAACAACCAGGAATGTCCAGGACACAACAGAATGTATGACTACTCAACCTAAGGTAAATGTGGTCACACTACAATTTCATTGAGGGTTACTATAAAGACAATGTAAATGGGACAATAGCTACTGACCTATCTAAAGGGTACATATGCTTTCAATTTTTTTTTTTTTTTCTTTATAAGGGGCCATGGCATCCTCAACTTCAGTAGGAATGTAATCTTCCAGTGGTAGGACATTTTTCTCTACTGAATGACATCTTTAAACTGATAAAACATGGCATCGATTCTTCCACCCCTAGAACATATTAAGCACTAAATGATCCTAGAATTGCTTTTGAGCTGTTCCAATTTTCTCCGAGTTGACACTGGCTCAGACTTGGCATTTCTCAAGAGGATCAAAATATTTTAAATGAGTTTTTGCAACAGATATGGTAATGACCTTTATGACTGCTGTAGGTTTCTTCCAAGCATTTAAGCCTGAAACAATGATTGGAATTTAAAATGCTAATTTAACAGAAAGTAAGAGCATACTCATTTCTATTTTAAAAAAGCAAAGACTAAACTGTGAGTTGTTTTAAGTCAATAATTACCATGTCCTTAGAAAATTACAAACAAATGATACAGGTATTTGAAATGTAATTCAGAAAGTCTTTTATTTTTTATATTTGTGAGCATTTATATCTATTATATGTAGTTTTTACCAATTACACTCATTGGCTCTGATCACATAAATATGCACCTGTAATGCTGTATAGATAGATAGATAGATAGATAGATATAGATATAGATATATAGATATAGATAGATCTTTATTGGAGTATAATTGCTTCACAATACTGTGTTAGTTTCTGTTGTACAACAAAGTGAATCAGCTATATGCATACATATATCTCCATATCTCCTCCCTCTTCAGCCTCCCTCCCACCCTCCCTATCTCACCTCTCTAGGTCATCACAAAGCACCAAACTGAAGGTAATTTATAGGATTAATTTTAAAGTAAACATTCCCTATTTTATTTAATTCTGTCCTGTTTTAACCAATTTGGCTTTCTCCATTTTACTATTTAAAATTTTATTTAACTATAGATGATTTACAATATTGTGTTAGTTTCAGGTATACAGCTTCAGATTATTTTCCACCATAGTTTATTACAAGATATTGAATATAGTTCCTTGTGCTATATAATAAATCCTTGTTGTTATCTAATTTTATATACAGTGGTGTGTATCTGTTAATCCTATACTCCTAATTTATCCCTCCCCCTCCCCTTGGCTTTCTCCTTTTAATTTCACTGTAACCATCTCCTCTCAAATCAAACCAGTTTTCTGACATTCAGAGTTTTGTCTTTAGTGTTTTTTTTTTTTTTTTTTTTTTTTTTTTTGCGGTATGCGGGCCTCTCACTGTTGTGGCCTCTCCCGTTGCGGAGCACAGGCTCCGGACGCACAGGCCCAGCGGCCATGGCTCACGGGCTCAGTTGCTCCGCGGCATGTGGGATCTTCCCGGACCAGGGCACGAACCCGTGTCTCCTGCATCGGCAGGCGGATTCTCAACCACTGCGCCACCAGGGAAGCCCGTCTTTAGTGTTTTAAGTCAAAGATTTACTTAAAATGTGACACATTAGCTCATTTCCCACACATATACAGCCAACTGGGCAAAGTAGTAAAAGCAGAAAAGGAATGATGTTGAGAAAGGAGAGATAATACAATCAGTGCTATCAGAAAGTATTTTAAATATATCAGTGGTTATATAGACACATTTAGTAACTCTGTACGATATGAAATAAGAAAAAGTCAGCAAGAAGAGTAAAAGGAGAAAGACTTTGTAACATATAGTAAAATTCTCTGTGGATATTTTCTTCATAAGATATTAAATTCAGTTAGGAAGGAAGAAATTTAACTTCTCCAGTTGGCTCTCTTATATTGCTCAACAGCAATGTCATATTTTAAATTTATATCTATTTATTATTTGTTATAAAAGTGCTGTTGCGTTTCTCATGTTTCACTGGATTTTACTTACTAATTATTCACTTAACTAGCATACTGTTTAGCTTCCTCAGCTGTAAAAAGAAGGTGGTCACACCAATTGATCAATAAGGTTTTGTTCAACTCTAGGATTATGATCCTGTAAGTACAGATATTACAGTGTAGTACAAGTACCCACAACCATGGAGGCAGGCAGTTGCTAGATATCCCTGACATAAATACATTTTCAAGTTTCTGGTAACTGGCTTGCTCAGAAAATGTTGCTGGACATTTTGCAATCAATGCTTATTTTTGAGATTTCTAAAATAATTTTCTATCTTAGATGCTACAGTGGAAAATTTTGTCATTTTGCCGATATGACTCATAGTTGAGTTCTATTATGTCTAGAACAGAATGATAAACACTGTCTCTTATTTGTGTGTACATGAAAATTTTACTTTTGCAGTTTGCACAGATTTAGTTTCTGTGAAACAATAGACTTGTAAAGAAAAAGATAAATGTTGAACATGAGTCATTTCTTTATCAGTCTTGGCTGTCTTATTATCCTTTGTATTTGAAGATGACACTACTGTCCCCACTCAAAATAGTGCATTTATTTGAGTTATTTTTTCTAAAAGCGACTATGAATTTAAACTACCCACCCACACTTTCTGTCTCACCTATAGACAGGCATGACCAAGTGCATCTTTCTATAAGGTATTTGGTTAACAGGATACAGTTTCTGGATATGATGTTTTTAAAATGGTCAAGGTGTATATACCCCTAAGAAGGCCTGGCCCCTTAAAAGAAGAGCTGGCAGTAAAAATGACTGCCTCCTCAAATTATTCTGTGCTGATCGCATTTTATATCGCTAGCTCTCACATCTTATCTATTCTCCACTGTAGGCTTTGGCCCATACTTTCTTGGTATCCGACTCTGATGCTACCATCCTACTTATTTCCTTGAATCAGGAATTAGGAACCTCTCTCCTCCCCACCATCTCATCTCAAAGCATTTCATTCCTTTGGTCCTCAATTTGCCTAACAATAAACAATTCCAAAATTGGCTTTTACAGTTGGCATCAATTCCACCATGCACATAGTCCAGGTGAACTATTTGGCTGAGGAGGAGGTGAAGTACTATAAAATGGAACTAAAAACAAACTTTGAATCACTGGCCTTGTACTCATTAATACCATATGTAAATTCAACAGGTATGAATTGTTATCCCATCTATTCACTTTATTCATACAAACAACAGTATCAGTAATAAAAATGGTGAAAGGCATATAAACACAACCAGGTGAAACAGAGTCAAATGCATAGCTTGTACTTAGATCTGAAAGTAAAAAGAAGATGGAAAAAGACAGGCAGAATTAGCACATTTCAAATATAACACTCTAAAGTTGAAATAAAAGTTATTTTTTAAATGGATGAGATAACAGAAAGATCTATTAGATATAGGTCCTAGTCTACTTCTACTATAGATAAACAGTAAAATCTTGAGATAGTTACTAATCTCCTCATACCATAGATGTCTTCTATTTAAAAGAGGAACGCTACTAATTACTATATTTTTCAGAAATATCCAACATGTAGATGTAAATAATAACACCAACAACTATAACATCAACACATTTATTCCTTACTACTAGTACTTTTAATAAAGTAAAAAACATTACTTCCCCCTCCTGTTAATGAGTATATTGAGGCAGAGATGGATTCAAATAATATTTTTCAAGATTACCTAGATTTAACTCTTGTGAAAAAATTAATCTGAAGAAAATAGTGAGTGAAAGTATTGAATTCCTTGAAAAGCATACAATGTAATATTGGATTTTCTTTAAGGCTAGTAAAATAGATGAAAACTGAATGCTTTGTATTAGCCAATATATACGTTGCATATAAAAATGTCAATTCCATAGCGGGTTACAAAAAAGTTAAAGGCATAAAATGCAACTAATGGAAAGGCCAGTGCAAAGAGGTATAATTTATAAGAAGAGGATAAGGAAAACTGAAATGTAGAATAAATTATTGGGTAAAGGAGAAGAGAACATGCAACAAAAATAATAGTTTATTTCTGTGACGTTGTTGCTGTAAAACCTACCTTTTAAAATGAAAAAAAAAAAAAAAAGAGAGAGACATTCACATGTTTGGACAGCAAAAAGTGAAGCAACAACCAGCAAACTAAATTGTCCTGAGTACCTACAGATTGAAAGTAACTTCCTGGTTTAAGAAATGGCACCATTATTAAAAATTTCTCATCCTGAAAAATAAATGGACATATTAGATACAACTGCCTTACCCAAATGGTTAATTCCAACCATTCAATTTTGCTAATAAACTGGGAAATTACAAGACTGCTTACTGATCAACTTCCTAAGTCTTGCATGAGTAGTATTTTTAAAGTGAAGGAACCAATTCATCTCTGACATAAGAAATACAAATGCTAAGATTCAGCCTTTAAAGATTTTGTAATATAATCTGAAAATAATTCTTAATATGACGCTATTTTATCTAGCAGCAAAGCAAGGATAAAAGTTTTGCATTTTAATTATTTTTTACTTGTGTGCAAACAGAGTTTAGCAGACGTTTTTTCTCCTTCTTTTAAAGTTGTTTTACTAGGCGGCCATTTGAAGATTGATTTTTCCATATCTAAGCAAAGCTTAGATGACCGAATTATTACTTATTATTTTCAAAAGTACATAAAAATAGATATGCTATGAGGAAAATGATAGTAGTAAATAAATACAAAGAGTCTAGCATGTTTTGGCAGTAGAAATATCAATGCAATGGCCCAAGGTACTTTCAAGACCTAGGGCAGAAACACCAGGAATTATTAATAGATGATGCTACTATTGTACATTTTAATTTAAATCTAAATTAAGCAAATTTCTGTTAGCTGAATAGAATATTTGTTTAACAAGATACAAATTAACTGCTATGCTTAAACAAATGATGAAATAAGATACTCAGGTATATTCAACCTATATACTATGTGAATATAGAACATATAGAAGAGAAAAATAATTAATGGGAAAATGTTTTCAATAGGAAAATGACAACGAAATTGACAATGAAATGAAATTTTCATAGAAAATTTGTATATTTCATATACAAATGGCAGTTTGAGTTGACAAACATCAACTCTCTAAGGGTGTCAGGCTAGGCCTGTCTCATAAGGACATTGGGAACACATTCAGTATACAGTGCCCTTTCCTGCTACAGTTCCACAGAGGATGAATGACCCAGGTGGCAGCGGGGAGGGGTAGGGAAGAAAAAAGAAAATCATCTTGAGCTACAATAATTATTCAATAGAAACAAAAACAAAATAATAATAACTTTCTTAAAACAAATCATTGAATTAATTGCATTTATCTTTAATGCAAGACAGTCTTTCATTCTTTCTTTTCTTTCTTTCTGGACACGTATGAGCTCAAAAATATCATAACAACTTGTGCTTCTTTGTGAAATGAAAATAAAGAACAGCGCCATAACCACAGGGGCTCTAGAAGGAGAGTCAATGGACTAGTAAATGGGAAAATCATCTGTTTTTCAGATTTTACTTTACCACCATTACATTCCTCCAGTGAGCTGTTATCTGGTAGAGGGGGTCTTAATCACCTCCTATGCTGGCAGAAAACCTCCACGCATTTAGTACAGCTATTCATATTATAATGTGCGATCACTTCCACGCAAAAATTCCAACTAAAATATACGCTTTCCCAGCACAGCACTGCCATTAGTGCATCTAACTTCCCACGGAACTCCAAAGACTTAATGTTATTCTATTCCAGCCTATTGAAGGCTCATTATTTAATCTGGGCTACTTGATGGTTCACAGTTACTTAGTTAATTTCTCCCCATTTCTTTCTCCTGTTGGGTGTTAGTCCCTTGGTGTAAGACATACACAGGCATAAGTAAATGATATAAAATCAAATATTACCACTAGGTCATGTATATGTTTGTCTAGCAGTGAAAATATATTTTGTTAACAACTCCTTTGCTCTGGCTGCTATATAGTTAATGGTGAGAGGCTATGAAAGGAAAACAACAACCAATGGGCCTAGAGAGAATGTGTTTAATACTTTCCCAAAACAGCTGCTATTTGATTCAGGAAATCTGCCATGCAACAAATTAAAAATGCTTAGGACAATTATGTAGTCATGAAAAGAAAGCCCTTGCAGTATGTTGCACATTTCAGAACATACATTTACATGGCTTCTTTAGAATATGTTCAAATGAAAATATTATATATATATGTGTATATATATATATATATATATATATATATTTCTTGGGAAGTACAGTGAGAAAATCATGGAGTTGAGGGAGAGAAGATGGAAATATTGAGATAAATATATGCTTTATATATTACCAAGTTTATATTTTGCATGTTTAATCATTACAGAAAGTCTCATCAATTTGTATTTTCTTTAGAGGTATTGTCTTATTGAACAAATTATATAATCAAGTGACGACTTTAATCAGAGCTTGAAGACAGCATGTCAGGGTTAAAATTCCTCTGTTGGTTGAGGATCATGTATCAGACTTGGTATCAAATCTCCGCTTCTAAGAAGCACTACAAGAGGACAAACTCAAATTACCTCTCTGGGCCTCAGTATCTTCATCTAAAAACTAACATGGTGAATTGGATAATCTCAAAGGCCTCTTCTGTTATATAACAGTAGAAACCTCTACTGGCAGTGTGATCTAGGAAGGATTTTTCTCAATACACTGGGAGAGGCACAGCCCAGATAAGGGAAGGATGGCTGTGGCTGGGTTATGAAATTCATAATCTTTCCTCCTTCTTCATAAAAGTCTTGTACCTTGGAGATAATTTGTAATACTTCTATATTTTCAATTGTTCTCGGTATATCAGTATGCAGTAATAGTAAAAAGACTACTTTACATCTAAATTAAGACTTGTATGTCTGACCTTTTCTCTGATGTGTGATATATGTCACTATTATCCACAGAAAAGCTTATAAAATAGTTCTTCTAATTTCTATGGTAATCATGCATCTGACAATTGTTTTCTAGCTGTTTTATAGTGTAAATAGTCTCCCTCCCAATATATGTCATAATGTCTTAGAAAATTGCAAACAAGATTACTTTTTATTTTTCTTAAAGGGCACCTAGAATAAGATAAGTGAATTTGTCAATAGCAGAGTTGAACCCTGCTGAAGTACTCAATTAGTATCAGTTTGTTGTTATTTATATTTTATCTTAATTAATGAAACATAAAAACAAACACTGCAAATCCAAAAATAATTGAGTGGTCCAGACAAGATAACAATAAAATATTGCTTTGCTGGTAAAGCAATATGGGCAGGAGGGTAAATAAGCCATTAATAAGCCATTATTAAGAAGAATAACTCATATAATTTAATACAACATTATATGATTTATAGGAACAAGCTATTTATGAACCTGTGTAACACAGTTTAACAAAGACTAAAGCCTTTCCCCAAATACATACAGCATTTTGCTAAATCCATAAATCAATTTTCAAGAATTATTAGGGATTTAATATATTATTGTGAATATCAGTTGCCTTATTTTCAATGATAAATTTGAATTGGTAGTATTTATTCATATATTTACACATTCAGTACATATGTACTGAATTCCTCTTTAGTATCAAATACTGAAGATAACAACTTTCAGGCAAATGCTTCCGTACCATCATGGAAGGAGGTACATAATCACACACGCGCGCACACACACATTCCTTGCTCCTAATCCCACTAACCATATATAAGAACAGAGTTTTATTAACTCTGTTAAAAAGCAACAACAGGCCCAAAATGGAGTCACTTTTGCTAAGCCCCACCTCACCAAATTGAGACTTAATCACAATTTTGGAATCTTAAACCACTGAATCAGGAATTGCCTGATCAGCCCTAGTTAGGTAATGTGCCTGATAGACTCTTGTCATCCCCTAAGGCAGCGGTTCCCAACCTTCTTGGCACCAAGGACCGGTTCCGTGGAAGGCAATTTTTCCACAGATGGGGAGGGGGAGGGGGACGGTTCAGGCGGTAATACAAGCGATGGGGAGCGGCAGATGAAGCTTTGCTCGCTGCCCGCCGCTCACCTCCTGCTGTAGGGCCCGGTTCCCAACAGGCTGCAAACCGGTGGCCGTCCTCTGCCTGGGGGTTGGGGGCCCCTGCTCTAAGGGAAAGTAACCTTGCCATAAGCAACCTGATATTTTGCCTAGTATACCTTCCTTATTCCTGTTCCCTTCTGTCTAGAAAAGTCTTTCATTTTGTACAGCTCCTCAGAACTCCTTTCTATCTGCTGAACTGGATGCTGCCCGATTCGAATTGATTTTTCCTCCAATAAACAGTTGAAAAATTTAACATGCCTCAATTTCGCTTCTAACAATTCCCGTTGCAATAAGGGACTTTTTTTCCTAAAGAAAGTCCTTGTGATACATTTAAGGAATCTTTTTTTCCCTAATTAAAAGCACATCCTGTAAGTTCTGAATCCTTACAATTTGTAATTTAA
This sequence comes from Kogia breviceps, assembly GCF_026419965.1. Taxonomy (NCBI): domain Eukaryota; kingdom Metazoa; phylum Chordata; class Mammalia; order Artiodactyla; family Physeteridae; genus Kogia; species Kogia breviceps. Next base: position 34,522,472 of record NC_081322.1, on the reverse strand, counting down.
GCTTGAATATATCCATTTCCAATGAATGATACGTCAGTGTTAACACTCAGAAGTATGAGAGGAAACAGAACTTTCTTATTATTAAAGCTTTATTTTACTTAAAAAATATGATACCATTAGGGAAAGAATGAAAGCTGAAAGGCAGTTTACTTTCCCATGAAGGTTTGTCAGCGCTATCCAACCTCCTTGTCTCTTTTTGCTGATTTCATTGTCTGCTCCCACTAAGGACTCCTTTTTCTATACCTCATTCACAAGGCTGGCTAAACCAGAAACACCCCTAGAACAAATCCAAACACTTTCCATTCTTCTTTCAAAAATCCATTTCCTCCACAAAGCAGCTTAATTAGATGGAAGTAAAGTGCTAATTTGCTAAGGGGAAAAGGTCATTTGCATATCAATTCACACACTTTTCTCCAAGTATTTATAATTAGAGAGCAATCAACAAGCTTTTGAAGGCTGATAGAAGGGGGAAGATGATTCCTGCAGAGATTAAGGAGCCCATAAAGTATAGAGAGGAAAGGGCACTGTAGAAGAAACCAGATGTCCTTATGTTGAGCAATTAATTCAACCTTTTGGAATCTCAATTTTTTTAGATATAAAATGGGAATAATTGTGCCTACTTTGTTTCATAGGATATGAGGATTAAGTTTAATATGCATAAGGAGCCAGTACAAAAACGTTGTCTCTCCATAGGGTATCAGTGGAGTCAGTAAGAAACCATTTTTTAACCCCTTTTACTCACATTACTTTCTCTGCAAATAGGAATTAATGCATTTACCCTAGAGGAGGTTAGATATTTTCAAAAGATTAAAATATTTAAAATGTCTGGAGAAAAATAAGGAATTAATAAATAAGTACTTATGGTTACTATTTTAGTTCCATATTTCATTGTATTTTAATGACTTTTCTAATCAATTGGAATATCAGAATTTCTAGAACCTTCCCCAGCTATTGCCCTTTCCATATAGTCTATCTTTCCTCCTCACTAGGTCCTGCCTCTGCTGAATGGAAACATCTAATTGAACCCAGGTATATTTTTTGTTACTGTCCCCAAATGATCTCCTTACCTTGTTCCTTTTCCCCCCTCTACTATTAATTAATTATTAATTAAACACCATTCAGGTATGAAAAATATTGTCTCAAAGAACATTAGAAATGATCTGGGCAGGTAACTTTCAAACTGTATTCATGAAGTCTTAGCTCTATCCATAGATGCTCAGGAGTTGACACAGGAAAGAAAAAGTAGAAAGTTAGCAAAATGGGGATGGAGAAGAGGAGCAGGTGGAGGGGCTGGGGTGGGGTAACTATGAGCTAGAAGAATTGGATTTCAAGAATTCTTTCAGGATTTCCAACAAAGACAATCCATTTTTATCTTGAATAACACAATTTTGTTAAAACATATACTCACATAAACTACAACTTATTTAGGCCAAAGATTATTATATATTTAAGAAACATAGGGACAAGATTAAGAACACAAAGTAGGTTTATGAACAGAACTGGAATCACAACCAAAGTGTCAGCACTCCCTTTCCATGGTTCTTCCACGTTCATTACTGAATTTCAACAGTCGATTTTCAGCCTTTTCCCACCTTCCTCCCTCCACCTGCAAGTGTGCTACTTGGGCAGCTACATTAGAAATAATTCTCCTTCATAACAGGATTAATGACAACCACTAACAAACTCTCACATATCTTAAGCATTGACGGGCAGTTTTTAGATTATATTTTATTCTCGGTAGAATTAAAGATGTTGATTTAATCTTCAATTCCTCCATGTAAACCAGTCAACTACTGGCAGTTTCCTAAATATTCTGTACTGTTATGTATTGATGTCTCCATGACTTCTGGTAAGCCACTGGCTCTGACTAAAACACTCCCCATCAGTCTTGCCTTTCCTCTTGTCTGCCAGTGAATTCATCCTCCAAGTCTCAGCTCAGCCTCACATGCTCTGTGAGGGCTTCCTTCAGACCAGACTGCACTCTCTGGATGGCCCCTCCTTATCATGAGCTCTATTTCCATGAGCACTCAGCACCCTGAATGACAGTTATTTGTTTACAGGACCATTTACGCACTGGTCCATGGCAACTGGATATACGCAGTCTTACTTCATCTTCATTTGGTCTGTGCTTCTTAAGTTGATCAGAAGATAAAGAGGAAACTTAAAATCTTTATAAAAATTCCTAAACTTCACCTATAACATTTCAAGCAAAGCCCACATTTGTGGTATTTTTTGTCTGAATTTATTTTATATTATTCATTTCCTGACCTTCTAAGTGAATTTAAATTTTTTTAATACAATAATATTAGAGTCAAGAGTGAAGCCATTCAGAGTATGCTCTTAATATTGAGTCACATGGTTTATACATTTTTACCTTAATGTATTTCTTTACAGGATAATTGTTATTTAAACTTGGAAAACACTTCAAATTACTATAATGCTTTGTTTTAATATCATAATGCTTCATTTGCTTTATATCATAGGTTATTTTAAAATCAATTCATCTGAGTTGGAATTCAAAATGACAATAATCATTTTTAAGAATTTTAAGCAGAGAGGTGAACCACACTAAAGATAAAAAGAAACAAAATGGCAACAAAACACAGGATTTGTAACAAAGTGAAAGGAATTGAGAAGTGTTAAAAGTGAAATTAGACATTGTATATGGTAAAATTTAAACTTGGGAACAGATGTTGTATCAAAAACAAAAGAGCAGTTGTGTGTGATCATCCCTAAAGTTAGTATCCAAAGAGAAAATCCCAATGGATAAGAGAAAATGTTTTAAAAGTTAATGTCAAATGTTATTGAAAGAATTTCTCTGAATTAAAATATTAGAGCCTATTTTTAAAAATCAAAAGTGTTAAACACTCTTCTGAGAGAGAGATGAGGAGTAAGGTACAACAATTTATTAAAAGCATGGGAGTTAAGGCATCAAAAATGATGTTCATTCCTGGTTACTAATGACTCAACAAATAAAGGTCACAAAAGTCTTGTGGAAAGTATTTCCAGTAGTTACTCTAAAAATTTATTTTTTAATTCGTTATTTTTAGAGGTATGATTGACATTTTAATTTTGGAGGTATGATCTTTCTGATTTTCCTCATATTAAAAAATAACTTTCCAACAGTTAAGAGAAACATCTTCTGTAAATGCTCAAAGCTGAAGTGCTTTATCAGCTCAGAAGGAGTGCCCTGGCAACCTACCAGTATTCCATAGGACCTCTGTAAATAACAAACGTGTATGCTACTCTAAAATGCATTAGACATTTCTTTGTGTTTCAGTGTAAGAAAAGAAGGGGGGATTTATTTCACTAAGAAGGAAGCTTATTTTGAAAGCAATAAACTTCATATGACAGTTTAAATAAAAAGAGATTTCTAATTTTAACTTAATCTAATATAAAGGAAAGAATGCAATCCTTAAGTCAAGGGTTCTTAGGGTACTATATAATTCACCCTATCCCATTTTCACTTTTTAGAGAAGAGAGAATAAGGTGACAAAGGACAGCTAGGTTGTTGTCTTTGCTTCAAGACAGATATTTAAAAAGACAAGGATTAGAGGGCTTAACAATCTCTGTCACAAGTGTGGACATAAGTTTGCTTATTTCTAATCACAGTCACTAAAAAAAAAAAAAAAAAAAAAACAGGTTCTGATTACCAAAGAGATAGTTTAAAACACCAGTACAGACGCTAGCAAGAAATACATAGCTGCTCATCACGCAGACTTAGACTGAGAAGTAGCTGGCATAGAAATGTCAAAGTAGCTTCAATGAAAAGAAACTGATTTATCATCACCTTTCACCAAATATCTATATAGCTTAATAGGCCTCATTCTAGAAGACAATAAAGCCCACTTTGAGTTTTTCCTTTGATAAACATATATATTGAATAACATCTATTCATTTTTACTAAAAGGAACTTACATTATGACACTGTATATTTGTTCACAAAATATCCCATTGACTTGGGTCTTCACTAACACAATTAGTATCCTGAGTTATCAAGAAAGCAACAGCTCCACTAATAAGACCTTATGGAAACAGCATTCACATGAGCTATAATACTTAAAAAAGAAAAGGTCAGGAGCTTTTTTCATGCATACAAATCAGCAATGATGACAGACATCATTCTCTAAGTACAAGAGTGGTGTAATTTTTATTTTTAAAATGAACAGTCTCACAACCTAAAAGATAGTGGGCCTTTAGTCATAGCCATATTTTTTCTGACAGTCTTCCCTCCTACACTTAGAAAGAGGACTGTATCCATACTTCCCCTTTTCTTTATACTTTGTAGCAAGTTTCCATTGTAAAATGGAAAATTGGAGGGTTTTTGTTTTCTAATCTTTACCAAACATTTTAGAATTATGTTTTTCTTATATACTCAACCCAATATTAGCATAGAGATTGGCCTAGCCTTTTGAAGAACTCTACTTTTTATGAGGAAGCATATAAAATATCTGAGGAAAAAGGAGTTCTGATCATAAGATTAATTGAATTACTGTGTCCTTTATGTGAATTTTAAAACAGACAACAGCCTTGCACCTAAAATCAATTGGAAATTATAGGTAAGATGTGAACAATGTGCTGTTGAACAGTATGGTTTGAGTAGGAATCTAGTCAGTTAGTGACACTGGATGCATGTGAGAATACTGTGTCCCTCGATGGTGATAAAAATAAAAACTTAGCTCTGATACCTTATTGTCCAAAAATACTTTATCACCTGAACAAAGCATTTAGATAGTTTTAAATCTTTACTAGTCACACAATATCAACACCTAGTTAGCAGAAAATGAAATATACATCACCTAGCTCACTCTTGGGACTCTGGCTTTCTCACCCTCAGACAGACATAGAAAGCCTACTGCATATTTGATATTTCATAACAAAATTAAAATTTTTATTGCAGTCTACCTGGCAAGTAGCTCGTGTCTGTTACTTTATAAGAAAAAAAAAGAGAAAGTATATAGTGATATTCTGAACCAGTGCTTCTCCAAGCTTAATGGGCATACAAATCACTGGGGATCTTGTTAGAAGGCAGATTCTGATTCAGTAACTCTGGGGTGGGGCCTGAGATTCTATCTTTCTGCATTGATACTAATGCTCCTGGTTGGTGGGCCACACATAGAATAAAAAGGTTTGAAATGATAGCAAATGAACTATAATCCTATGGCCTAAACAAAAGAACTTCACTGTGTTGAGGAGTTAAATATAATTTTTTCTATGATTGACTCCATTCAATTTCAATTATGTTTCTAATCATGAAATTCTAATTTCAGCTCGGCTGAAAATTTACTCAGTCATTTGAAGTGATTAATTTGACCTATCTAGAGGATAATTTATAGTTCATATTCTACCATTTAGAAAGCAAAATAAAAACAATATTAATATCAAATTGCTGTAGAAATATTGATAGAAACAACGACTACAAGGTGCTTTACTAAATGCCAAGTATAATGCCACAGTCTAGTAGCTTTGAGAAAGAAATCCTACTTGCTAGCTTTCATCATGTAATATTTTGGCCAATTGCTGCTGCCTAAAATACATGCAAATGCCACCATACATTTTTAGTTATGATACTTAGAGTTCAGACCTTAAGTGGAAATTTTCTACTGATTCTGGTTTAGCTAACATAACACACTTCCTCTTTTGATCTTACTTGTAAGTCAATAGTATACTTTGACATTCATATTCTCATCACAGCATTAAAGAAATTTTATCTGGATGCCTTGCTTTGGAAGGCTTGGATGTAAGCCACTGGCTTCCCAGGAAGTAACATATAAGTAAGGAAAAAGCCATATAAATTCAATTGTCTTGTTTAATGCAAATCACTGCATTATGTAGTTTATTAAAAGTTAATATTACTATCACATATTTAGAGAGAACATGTATAAGCATATGTCCATGAATATTACTCTCCAGATTTTATATTAAAATTATGAATTTTTTGTATCTCAAATTATGGAACCAAATTTAGGACACAGATGGACAAAATGTAAGCTCAGGATGATTTTCAAATATTCTTTTGTGGGATTTTTTTAATATATTTGGCATCATATTTACTATACAGTCAGTGAATTCCATCATCACACTGAATTTATCTCGAAGAATGTTTTAAATCTTTCTAATGTTAGTCATAAACACTCACAGTTTATCTTCTAAAATTCAGCAGCCAATTAAGCTGCTAATGCAAAAAAAAAAAAGAATAGCAAATGCTAACTGGGATAAATAGGTGCAATCATAAAAGCCAACTTAGAAAAGGTGTGTGTTTCCCTTGTGTATTCCTATCATTTCCCCAGTGATTCCTACTGTTCCAGAGAATTCTTACAATTGGGACACACATAAGGGGTGGGTGGCCATCTGAGGGTGTCCACACAGCCACACCAGCAAGGTTCCTTGCATTGACTAGAAACCTCAAGATTGCTAGAACCACACCTAAGTGCCAAAGACAAGCAAGATAAAAACAGTGTAAGTAAAACAACATGGTTCTTCAGAACAATTATTCTAATTGGATATAAATCTAAATACACTCATTTAAATCACACTTACCTTTTTTTATCTCAATTTCTCTCACTTCTCCCACAGAAAATAAAATAATGTTTTCACCCTGGTGCTCCTACGTTTCTCTTCTGGATATATGTTTTTTTTTGTTTGTTTGTTTTGTTTTTTTTTTTGCGGTACGCGGGCCTCTCACTGTTGTGGCCTCTCCCGCTGCGGAGCACAGGCTCCGGACGCGTGGGCTCAGCGGCCACGGCTCACGGGCCCAGCAGCTCCGCAGCATGTGGGATCTTCCCGGACCAAGGCACGAACCCGTGTCCCCTGCATCGACAGGCGCACTCTCAACCACTGCGCCACCAGGGAAGCCCCTGGATATATGTTTTTAAAATATCTAAGTCTACATTTCCCTCAACAATCAGTATTTATTGACTGCTTACTAGGCACTGTGGTAAATGCTTTGCACAGGTTGACATTCATGGTTTCATACACTTATTTTAAGAACCTTATGAAGTAGATGTTATCTCTATTTTTCAGATGATGAAACTGAAGTTCATTCATTTATTTATTTATTCCTTCAATAAATAAAGTTTGTTCTAGAGGCAGGGGCTACAGTGGTAACCAAGACAGGCAAGATCCTTGCTTTTGTAGATCTTATATTGAGACGAGAGCCATCAAACAGTAAACACATAAACAAATAAAAGCTGTGAGGATAATAAAACAGGTGACATTACAGTGATTAGAAGGGAGTGTTTCTGCAATGAAGATGGTCAGGGAATGTCAGAGGAAGTGTGATACTCAAGATGAACCCTCGATGACAGAAGGGATCCACAAATATAGATGTGGAGGTAAAGGAACAGGAATACTCCAATATTCCACCACAGTAAATAATCTCCTAAGAGAAGTCTTCTCCTGAAATATTGTGAGCCAAATGCCAGAGGTGGATAACTTGCTTATATAACAAAAAGGGAGAACAATATAAAGGTTTCTTTATAATAAACATGTGGATAGCCCAGTATGAAAGCAGTAGGTCTCCTAAAATATATAAATTAATGGTTTACCAATGTTTCATCCTGGTTTCTAGGTAGGGAAATAGATATTGGAAGTCTCTATGATCTTCATTAAAAGAGTTACACTATTCAGAGTTTTGGTAACTGTTAAGAATAGTAAGTGGCATATTGTCAGGAACTTTTAAATTATCTTCCCCATTCACAACTAACCAGAGCTCTCGTTCTCATAAGGCTGAGCCTTCACTTTGAAGTCTACATCTGTGATGGCACTGAGGCATTTCATTTCTCCCTGGTTTAATTTAGAAATAGAAGGTAAAGTGTCACAAAATTGTTTTGAAGTGTCATCTCAACTGTCAAAATGCCTACCAATATTCAAGCAGTATATAAAGAGAGCCCTGGTTGATGAGAGGTAGATTAAGGCAGATTTATACTTTAAATAGTTTTTCCAACTATCAAATCTGTAAGGATAGTTTTTCAAGAATATTGGTTATCAGTTTGTTTCCTGTGGAACATAGAGACCTCAGGTTTAGAATGAACCCACATGGAAAGTAAGGAATCTTAGGATGGCAGGATGAGTGAGCCATAGGAGGGGCTATGAACAATCCTCAATGATAATACTCTTTTGCCTAAAGTCAGCTCCAATCAAACAAAATTTTAGTTATTTTATAGGTTTTATATATTTTAAAATATTTTTATAATTTATAATATATTTATAATTTATAATTATAATAATTTATAATACACTTATATATTTTATAAATATATATATTTTATATATATATTATAGAGTTTTATTTTGTTCTTTCATCTATAGATTAAGTATGACTCAAAGATTTATAAAAGAGAGAAGAAACAATTAAAGGTCACGAAGTTTAATCACTCTTTAGTTTAGTCAAAGCACAAACTAAAATGCTACATATATTTAGCTGTAGGTTTTCCCAAAACTTTTACATAAATGTGGTCTCATTTGACCCTCACAGTCAGCTTTTGTGGTGAACTTTATAAGCCCATCTGACTGATGAGAAAACAGAGGTTCAAGTCACCTTTCCAGTGACACGTAGCATGAAAGCAGCAAACCAAGGATTAGACTCCAGGTCTCTGATTGCAAATCCCCTGCTCTTCCATTTCACCATCACTGTCGCACACTCTGCGTCATCCCAAGAGATGACATTTTAAATACTTTCTGTTTGAAAAGACTTCAAAATGAGGACTCCACAGTGGGCTCTGGCTCTTCTTATGCTTAAAACATAATAAATGTCATCCTGATCAAATCAGCCTATGACCAACTATCTCTGACAGTGGCATTGATGAATGTTTTGTAGAAATTTTTGCCTCTCATGGTAATCCCCAGAGGCTAAGGGTAAACCCAGAACACCCTTGAATTGACACTATCAGGAAGCTCTTTTCCTTCCAGAACCAAGTCTGCATATTTCAGCTGTATAGACAAACTCTTATGAGAGCAAAGCTGAACATTAATGGCAAGAATTCTCTGCTTTCTATTCCACAGAAATAGCAGATGACTCTTTGCCATCCTAGGTCTTTGCCAAAACCTGAAGCTAAGAGATAAGAGGCTAGCCAGAAATCACAAACATAAGGTTTTCACCCTGCAATCCAGTCACTATTAGAGCCATCAGCTTAAGGCTCTAGCCATACCTAGACCTTGCAAGGCCCAGTTATTCAGCTGAGAGGATGATACACAAGCCTATTTATTTAATGAAAATTTCCCTTCCTTCAAATTTATAGCATTTCTTTCTATACTAATTGGAAAACAGCTGCTTATATCCTTTTACAAAACAAAGTAAAGGATTAAAGGTAGGTTCATTGGTAGACAGCTAGATAAATAAAAGTGTAAATAAATATAAGTACATATAAATAATATAATAATTCTCTGCCTTCTAGATAATGAGCTTTATGTAGATTCAAAAGTTATTAAGTATCTTTTAAATTTTACTTTTCTAACTGACAAAAGGAATAAAACAGTAAGAATGCTCAATCTGGAGAGAGTATGGGTAAGAATGCACTCTCAAATATTGTCAGACGTTGTATGAGTTTCCTAGGGCTGCCTTAACAAATTACTACAAACTGAGATGGCTTAAAACAATAGAAGTTTCTTCATGTGATGTTCTCCTCTGTGTGTATGTGTTTTATGTTCAAATTTCCTTCTTCTTACAAGGACCTCAGTCATATCGAAGGATAGCTGCCCACCCTCAATGACCTGATCTTAACCTGATTACATCTGCAAAGACTCTATTTCCAAATAAGGTCACATTCACAGGTTCTAGGAGTCAGGACTTCAATATATCTTTTAGGATACATAATTCAATCCATAACAGAGGAAAACTGGAAAACTGTTATATGAGGTTTGAAGAGTTATCTGGAAATACACGTCAAAATTTAAAACATGCACATATTTGATCAAGTGTACCATTTTTAAGAATTTATCCTAATGAATAATAAAAATGTTTATGGAGATTTATATTTTCCACAGGAATGTATATTAAGTAACTGGAAGCAATCTAAATATTATCAGTAAATTATATAGCTATACATTTAGACTCTAGTAATTAAGAAAGATAAGGGAAGTAAAAGAAAAAAAAAGGACAATGAATTCATAAATATTAAATGAAAAAGCAAAGTTACTGTATAGTGAAATTAATGTTAAAAATATATTTGTGGGTGGATTTACAACTATAAATTATTGAAGAATATATATCAACCTGTTAATGAAACTATCTTTGCAGATTTGTACTATCCAATTTATATATTAATTTCTTAAAACAATAATCTTTATCTGAAAAATATTAAGATATATTTTAAAGATGCAATTGCAAAGTAAGAAATGTTGGATTATGCTTATATCCAATTTATATATTAATTTCTTAAAACAATAATCTTTATCAGAAAAATATTAAGATATATTTTAAAGATACAATTGCAAAGTAAGAAATGTTGGATTATGCTTATTTCAGTTTATTTTTCAATAATAGAATTCTTCAAATAAATTCCATTGTCTTTCTTTTTTTTATTGAGATATAAATTGACTTTTAAACATTCTATATCTCAAGTTGGGTTCTGTGTTATAGGATCTACAATAAACTCTATTAAAGAATTTAGTAGTGTTAAATACAGAATAAAAGATTCTATCAACAAAGGGATATTACACAATTGTTAGTTTTATTTGGGGACATGTTTATTTAGTTATTCATTAATTTATTTTGTCTGTTTTGTCTACTTATTGAAGTATCTTCTTATTGTGTAGAAGAACAATAGAAAAACATATTCTATTTGTCCAGGGGGTAGATGAATAAAACTTCAATTAACCAACAAGGGAAGGGATAACATCTGATTTGCTTTCCTTGTGTATCGGCAGTTCTCAGGACAGGACAATGCCTGACACATAATCAATACTCACTATAACTTATTATTGAATTTTAAGAAACATAACTGAATAATGATAACTAATTTTAAAATAATGAATAAATTATAATCTAGGAATACTTCAATCTCTGTGGTTTTTTTGTGAATCAAAGACTTTGTTGATCAAAGACTAAATTATGACCTATTAATTAAGATAAAGTAAGTTGAGCACCTTTCGGGGCTTGCTGAGTGGGAGAGCCTATTCATCTTTCTTTGTGCTGTGGAGTTTTAATTTCAGAGGGACGATACTATCACAATTCTTTAAATGTATTTAATGCATTTGTAAGTCATATGGCTATTCTCAATTAACTCATTATTAAACCTATGTGCCTTCTAATCTGATTGTACTATTCTCCATGCCTACTTACAAGTTTCCCTCCCTATTTTGTTGAACACTGCTGGGCATTCCTCATTAAAATATAATAATCTTCTTACAATTTTGAATTAGTTTGTTAACAGCATTATGTGTCAAATGAAAACATGTTTATTTATTTGCAAACACATATAAGCCTACACTGTCTCTATAATCAGGACATATGCTTTAGATTTATTTGTTTATTTAACTGTTGTTTTTAATCTAAGATCATGATGGAGCTACACAGTCCATCCTTGGTCTCTCATCTGATAACACTTATAGCTCATGGTTGGTTAGGATGGGCATTATAAACTAAGAAAACCAAGAAAGAAAATCTACATCCCTTTGACAATAACTCCACTAAAAGGCTCAATACCTGTATGTGTAATGGCTGTGGAGGTCCCCTGCTCAAATCTTCCTTCAAGACAAACTGCTACAGGGAACATAGCTGATTAACAGCCTTCAGCTTCTGCACCTTTGTATGCACCATTGTGTTCACTAAAACACATTTCTGCTGGGCTGCTCACAGCCAAAGGCTGAGCTTGGCATGCTTCATAGAACCATGCCTTTCCTGCATGATGCAAAATTCCTCCAGAGGGAAGCTCTGGCTAAAGAAATCCCCTTCAGCACAGCTAAGAGTTTGTACGTTGCAGTCTGAAGTTCTTCCTATCCAATCCTAACTTCCCTGTCTCCTTTCAAGTTTCAGACCTGCATCTCGGTCTGAAGACTCTCTAAATATTCTAACTTCCTCCCTCTTTATCCTTTACTGGCATATCTACCAATAAATCTCTTGTACATCTAATCATATCTTGGCATTTGCTTCAGAGAGGACCAAAACAGATACAATATTTGATATATTTTACTTATAAAATTAAAAACTAATGTTCTGTGTAGTATAGGTACATGTTTGCAAATATACAACAATATGAGAAAATAAAATTTTTGAACGATAAATACGTTAACAGACAAGTGTTGGGGTGGTATTATATTTTTAGAGGGTGGGGACACCTACTTTAATGTTATCATGTTCTGGTTAATAGTCTCTAATATATTAAAAATGATTTATTATTTTTTTTACTATCATATGCATAGAAGATATTTGGTAGAACAAAAACAAGAAAATTCAGCTTTTACTAAAGAAGATCTGAAACAACACATGACAATTCTCTCTGCGTGGTGTCTTCATGGTGTTCATCTTTGAACTAAAAACAAAAATCAAGGCCTGAAGCGCATTCACTGATTGTAGCTGAGTCATTTATGGGGCACTAGAGTTACTAAAGATCACAGAAAGATATTCTGTCCAGCTGTGTTCCTGTGGGTACATTTTGATGAAGGCAAAATATTGAATGCAACACCAGCAAGATTAGAATTCTGCACGTCTCCTTATATATTTCCTAACCTTGTTGATTTCCTATTTATTATTGTACTTCTTTTTTTATTTTTAACATCTTTATTGGAGTATAATTGCTTTACAATGGTGTGTTAGTTTCTGCTTTACAATAAAGTTATTATTGTACTTCTTAAAGAATTTAGTTTAAATAGCTCATTAAAGAAACAGAAACAATGCAGTTTAAAGAACTGTATATTCAATATTTAATATTTAAAGAGAATCAAAGTAGATGGTAAAACTAATTGATATGCAAAATATTTTTTTTACTACATTTAACTTTGTCATTTGTTGGCAATCATAAATGACTGCTGTCTTACATTGGCAGCATATGAAAACAGCAAATTCTTACATTAACTGTTACTAGTTCTGTTTTATAAAGATCTTTCTATAAAATCTGTTTCTAAAGATTTTTCTATTCCCTCTAAGGTAACACTGTTCTATTATAAAAAGAGATGGGCATTAAAAGAAAATTTCCCGGTAACTAGTGACCAGTGAAGTCCATTACCCATTTGCAAAGACGAGTACATATGTATTTAATCTAATGACCAACTCTCTAACCTTGCCATACTTGAATGGTGTTAGTAGCATGATTTGACACAACTGACCATTGTCATTCTCAAAATGTTTCCTTCTCTAGGCTTCCACAAAATCAGGTTCTTCTCTGTTTTCCTTCTACCTTACTGCACACCTCTCTTCAATCACCTTTGCTGGCTCCTTACTTTTCAGGTCAGTCCTTGGCACTCTTCTCCTCTCTGTCCACATTATGTTCCTAGATGATCTTATCCAGTCCCTTGGCTTTATATATTATTTATGTCCTGCTGACTCACAAATCGGTACTCCAATCCTGACCTTTCACCTAAGTTTTAACTTCATAAAACATCTGCCATTCCAAAATCATGTATTCCCCCCAATAATTCTTTCCTTCATTTAACAAATATTTATTGAGTGCCTATTATGTGTCTGACACTGTTAAGGTACAACCAATACAATATTGAACAACAACAAAAAAATAACTTGAATATCTAATAAATAATTCATACAGTGCATCAAAGGGTATTCTGATTTTTCACCCCCAAATCAGCTTTTTAACTCTTCTTCTCCATTTTCAGTATATGGCCCCATTTCCATCAACTTCCTCAGACTTTCAAAACCTAGAAGTCCTCTGTGTCAGTCTGGATTCCCACAGACACAGACTCTGAGACAAGGATTCAGCAGAAAATGCTTACTTGGGGGTTGTAGAGACCACCAGTAAGAAAGGGAAGAAGTGATGTAGGGAAGGGAAAGCAACTAATAAGTGGTAAGTAAACCAGTTACCGTACGTGTAAATGGAGCTCGATCTCACAGGTACATTCTGAGAAATTATATAAAGGATACATCTCAGAATTATCTCTCTCCAAGACTGAGAGAGCTGGGCTATTTATACATTAATTCTCACTGGTTAAGGGCTTCTTTGGGCTATAAGGGAGGGGAATAACCACCCAGTACTTCTAGCCTGCTAGACATATGAGCAGAGCTTCCTTCTGGAAAAAGTCCTTAGACACAGAGAAGCAGGTACTGGCAGCTACAAGTCTTCTGGGTACCCTGAACCATAAAGTCGGAGGGATATCGGTAAGATACTGACAGCAGGTGCTGCTTCCTCCTTACCTTACTCACTTCCCTTAGTTTACCGATTAATGAGTCCTGTTCACATCACTCCAAATTATATCTCAAATTCCATCACTTTTAGCTCCATGGCTAAAACCTGAGTCCAAGCATCAGCATTTTTCATCAGCATTACTAAAACAGCTGTCTAACTCATCTCACCTGAATGACACACAGAAGCCACAGGCATCCTCTCAGTGCCTGAATCATATTATAGCCTTCCCCTCACTGAAGTCCTCCAGGGCTTCCACTGCAATTAGATCAAAATCCAAATTCCCATGCCCTTCATTGACCTAAATGCTATGTGTCATGACCACTTCCCTTCTCCAATCTTCTACCATTGCCCCTCTTTCTCTAAATCATCCAGCACACTGATAGGTCACCTTTCTTTCCCTCAGATACAACTTGCTGTTTCCAGCTCAAGGAGTTTGCACTTGTTTTTCCTTCTGCCTACGATGTGCTTCTCAGAAAGCTTTGCATGGCTACCTGTTTCTCATTATTTAGGCCTGTCCCACACATCTCCTTCCAACACCCTAGCTAAAGAGCCCTCCCCACCCCTCATCATTCTCTGTCCCCTTCCCCTAACTTGTTGTACTTATTCTCCTCTTTGCCAAATAGAAGGTAAATTCCATCTTAATCTAGTTTATCACTCTATCCCTATGCCAATAACAGTGCCTCACACACAGCAGATTTTAAACAAATATTAGTTCAACTTTAAGAAAACATCATGCAAACATATACCGTATGATCTTATTTCTCATAAAATATGTGCAAGTGTGTAGAAAAATTAAGAAATAAGTACAGGGATGACCTGTTTTCCAAAGCAAACAAAGCTAATATCTAGCCAGTTAATTAAGATGCTTGATTAAATATATACTTTAAAATTCATTTTAATGTAAAACATCTAACTGTAAATTTATCCCTAATATACTGATGT
Organism: Kogia breviceps; assembly: GCF_026419965.1. Classification (NCBI taxonomy): domain Eukaryota; kingdom Metazoa; phylum Chordata; class Mammalia; order Artiodactyla; family Physeteridae; genus Kogia; species Kogia breviceps. The sequence continues at coordinate 34,507,236 of NC_081322.1, read as the reverse complement.
AGAGCTGACACCCTTTTCATCAGTCTCTTGATTGGAATCCCTCTTCTGTTTTGCATAAACCCCAAATATGATGGATTATCCATGATTTCCAGTTTTCGTTTCTTTTAACTGAAAGTGCCCTTGTATTTTATTATTTGAGGTAATATTTAATTGAATTATGTCATTAATAAGTAGAACAAGCATAAACTGGTTTTGGAAGAAACACTAATGACCTTTTATAAGAATACCTCACTGTGAGAGCAAAATACAGAAGCATGATAGGGTGGCCTACTAGTGGTGAGTTTCCAGGCTGCTCTGGACATCAGTTTGTTTTAGCCAATAGATAGAGAGCTTTGGTTACTCTCATGAATCAGTTAAGGGAAGGTAAGTTAAAAGAGCTTCCCATCCCTAAAATGTTGGTTGCCATTCTCTTTGCTTGGTGTGTTAATGAACAGGATATTTTACTTTTCATTCATATATATTTTTTAAGTTTACAAGTTGTTTACAGTATGCATAATCTATTCAATAAAATTTAAATAATATTAACTATTCAAAATATACATGATGCTTTTAAAAGTGAACAAATGAGTAACATCTGTATTTGCCTTATTGTGATTTTGATTGTTTCAAATCTACTTAAAATTTACTTAAATTTTAGTCTAGCAGGCTCTCAAATCTGGAAAACTGGGCATGATTTTTGTCAATTAAATTCATGTGCACCTGCCTTAGGGGCTAGAGAAGTTCATATTTTAGAGGTATTTCACAGTCTTTAATTTATCACTTATTCATTTCCCTTTTCCTTTTGATAAAGTAAAGGACGTGGAGAGAGGAATAAATATTTAAAAGCTCAGAATACAGTCTGAAAAGTTGATTTTTAAAGGCAACATTTAACAGGAGTAATATTTTCCTTGAAAGCCAGGACCAAAATTCAAATTAACATCTCTTCTCGCAAGGCACATTCCCAAGAGCCGAGACACATTGGCTGTAGAGCCTCAGGCTGTTCTGGCAGGACTACTGAGAAACAAAGGCACTAAAAGATGCAGTAATTCTTTACTGATATTCAATATGACTTAAATTTTCTCACTTCCAGGGTTGCTTAGTGGAGGTGGCCAAACAAGTTGGCTAGATCCTTTTCTTAGGGTTGCAAACATATACGCATAGAACTAGGATGTTTCCCTCTATTTCTGAAAAAGAAACTGAGGTATTACTGCAATGAGAAACAGTATTGCAGCTTACAACTTTTTTGCCAGGTCCTTCTTTCATCATCTTAAATTCTACATGTCTGTAAGCAATGCTATCCCAATTCCAAGCCACAACCTCCTCCTCCAGACAGCCCCATTTTTATTAAAAGCACTACTGTCCTCCCAGTCACCTAAGTTGGAAAGCTGAAAAGCGTCTCTTGTCTCCTTATTCTTCTTTCCGACCTCGAAAAAGCTTTCCCATTCAATCATTCCTTTGAGACCTCTCTGCTCTACTTTTCAGTCATTATTACTGCCGACTTGAATTACAGCTTCCCACCCAGCACTGCAGTAAGTCTAATGCACCTGCACAGAGCCACCAGATGAGCCTTTGGCGGAACAAGGTGGACCAGGAAGAGCACGAGCTATCAAGTTAGAAAGGCCTGGACTTAAAGCTCAGCCTCCATCTGAGCTGAATGTCCTTGGACAACATACCAAACATAATTGAGCCTCAGTTCCATCATCTGTAAAGTGAGAAATAATACTCATCTTGCATAATTTTGGTAAGAATTAGAGACAGTGTGAGGCAAGCACATCTTTATATCATTACCACAAACCGCATAATGTTTAGCAAAGAGTGGACACATGGTAAATGGTAAATAGTACTTTTATTGCACAGTCCTATTCTAAAACATTTAGTGGCTTCCCATGCTCTTCTTCCAACATGACTTTCCTGCTCTCATCTAGTCTTATCGAAATGCTATTTGTGTTCAAATTCACATTCAAGATCCAGTTCAAGCACTACCTCCCCCAAAACCCCCTTCCCAATCCCACCAAACTTCCCAAACACACTACTGTTACAAATTCTTACAACAAAGTAGCAGGTGAGTCCATTACTTGGTCGGTCATGATGGAAAAATAATACTAATTAAAATTATTATTATTATTATGTTTATTATTAATTTAGCTCCAAGTTGAAAGATAGAAACATCAAATTCTCTTGGTGTAAGTTTTCTGCTTCTGAGTAGACCCATTGTGTGACCTTTTTAAAAAATGTATTTAAGTAGATGAAAGCCCACTCTGCACCTCTCTGTGGTAGCCATAGCAACTGTGCATTTGGTTTTACAGAGACCACTCTTTTCTCCATTCCTTAATATTACCAGGGGCTTGAAAGTTGCTGGGAAGGAAGTAACTACATTTGTAAAAGAGTCAAGAAAACTCCTAAGAGAAAAACAATCAAGACCCCAAACCAGAACACCTCTGAGGGACGGAGGCTGTCTAAGTGCCGTCAAATGCAAGGAAACACTCCTAGTTGAGAGAGGCCCCAGTCTAGACAAGGCCTGGGAGCACTGGGGAGGGCTGGGTCTGCAAACAGCCTGTGACTACTGACAGGGGCTGTCAACTCAGTCATGCTGGCAATACGGGCAGGCTGCCAGGTGCATGCTTACTGTATAAACTGAAGAGTTAAATAACTGAAAAGCTGAAAGCTGAAATAGTGGGAATCTAGGCCAAGTTGAACTTGAGCCCTTGTTCCAGTGGTGATTAGACAGGATGTGGAGAGACAATTGGCAAAAATGGCCCCTAACATCAGAGGCAATAGAGGCATGAGTAGATGGAGATGACCATTTGCCAGCCATGTTTTCAGAAGAAATACCAGGACCCTAAGTATGGCAGCAGCTCCAGAACTGTGGTACTACTTTCTGGAGTGCTTCAAACTGGGTAGCAGCCATGGAATTCTCCAGCTTCAACAGGGCACATCTGAGTGCAGCATCCTACAGTGAAGCCTGCGGCTCCATCAATTGGCCTGATCAACCTGATCAAATCTCTGAGTTTCTTGCATTTATCACAGGATGATGGATTTTTTACAATGTCCAGTGAGGGAACTACAAATAAACTACAAAGGAACTGTTTTTCCTGTTAACTTGGGCACGTAATCATTCTCAAGCTGTGATTTTATGTGAAGTTGTAATTACATCCTTAACAAAAAGGTGGATAAACTACCATCCAAACACACTATTTTCTAAATATATTCCTTATTATAGGTCAGCATTTTTTTAATTATTTAAGGCTACGCTTTACTTTCCTTACTTAACTGATAATTCTTCAGGTGCAGACATCATGTAATATATAATATGTATATATATATTTTTTCATAATCCACATGATATATTAACACAAATTACATATAATAGGTGTGCAAGAACTATTTGGAGAATGTATTAATGAGTAACAATATACAGGAATTTTTCATGAAGGATTGATTTCCTTCATTGAAATAACATTTCAACATCTGTTCTGTTTAACAACTTACTTTTCCCTTCTGGTTCAATTTGGTCACAGGGTATTCTGAAGATTAATGAATAAAATATTTATGAATTCTTTTAGAAAGGCAAATGAAAGATCAACATAATATTTCCTCTCTGCATAATAAAGCAAGAGAATTCCTAATATTCCCTAGGCAAATTCACCCTAAAACTCGTCATTTCATTTTGTCTTAAATATTCTTTTGATTTATTAATGTTGATTTAAAGAGTATTGGCCAAACATATCTGGGAAATTAGTGCATCAGAGTAGATCCTATACTGTTTCTTAGGCTTTTATATCACAAAACTGTATAGGCTACACTTTATAAAAAAAATTGTCTTTCTAATGTAAACACATTTACTTAGGCACCAGTGTGATGAGATGAACATCAACAATTTAGTAGTAAAACTAGTGATGATTCACGTCATTCATTCACTTAATCTCATCCAGAGCATCAAAGTAAGCAGCTACCTACTCTTACATTTTTTAAAAAGTAGTATTTACGGGCTTCCCTGGTGGCGCAGTGGTTGAGAGTCCGCCTGCCAATGCAGGGGACACGGGTTTGCGCCCCGGTCTGGGAAGATCCTACATGCGGCGGAGCGGCTGGGCCCGTGAGCCACGGCCGCTGAGCCTGCGCATCCGGAGCCTGTGCTCCGCAACGGGAGAGGCCACAACAGTGAGAGGCCCGCGTACTGCAAAAAAAAAAAAAAAAAAAAAAATGTAGTATTTACATAGTTGAATCCTAATTCAACTGTTACACTTTTACAAACAGGAAATCAAATGACTCTTTGAGAATGATGAACTTTTACCCTGAACAGAAACAGCACTTACATTAAAGTGCAGAAATGGTATTTGCCTTGAAGTAAACAAATACCATTTCTGGAGGATTTACTATTGCCAGACACTGTCTCTGAGCAGTATAAAAGTTATGTATTTAATCTTCATAGTGACTCTATGATGTAGGCATTACTATTTCCTTTAAATAGATGTGGTAATTGAGGCTCAAAGATGCTAAATAATTAGAAGTTTATAAAAGAAGTAATAAGCAGACCTTGGTTTCAATAGATAGATGATTCTGATTCCAAAATTCTTGTTCTAAGAGGAAAATAGAATAGATTTTATAGTCTTCTGTAAGTGGCATAAAAAAAAAAAAAAAAAAAAAAAAACCTCAAGTAAAAATCCGTCCTATAATTCTGTGCACAACAAGCCATCTTCTTAACCTAAAGAAGAAGTGACCTAACGTTGAGAAAAAACAAATGGCACATACAATTTCACAAACTTCTAACTAGATGGAGAGGGAAGGGTAAGCTGGGGCAAAGTGAGAGTGGCATGGACATATATACATTACCAAATGTAAAATAGGTAGCTAGTGGGAAGCAGCCGCATAGCACAGGGAGATCAGCTCGATGCTTTGTGACCACCTAGAGAGGTGGGTTAGGGAGGGTGGGAGGGAGAAACAAGAGGGAGGAGATATGGGGATATATGTATATGTATAGCTGATTCCCTCTGTTATAAAGCAGAAACTAACACACCATTGTAAAGCAATTATACTCCAATAAAGATGTTAGAAAAAAATCTGTTAAATAGGGATACATGATTCTAATAGAACATTTCAAATTATTGAGATTGGGCTCATTTTTAAAAAAGACTATTAGATTCTAGCACTTCATAGATTCTGTGTGAATGCTTTTCAAGGTTTCTATATCAATTAACCATCCAACACACACACACACACACACAGACACACAAACACACACACACACTACGTATCTATTACAGTGTTACTGCATATAAGAGATGACAAAAGATGCTGAAATAATATGTTTGAATTAAGCTATAAGCCCTGTATCAAAATTTCTTTTACATTTATAAGGCACTGAGATTTTAAGAGAAGGCAATAATATAGCTTATAATTATAAAAAGCCAGGTAGGTTTACAATATTCTTATATGTTAATTCATTATCCCTTTCGATCCGTAGGACAAAACACTAAAATTCATTATTTCTATTTGACAAGTGAGGCTCAAAGAGGTTAATTAAATAACCTGCTTAAAGAAACAGCATTAGAAAGGATTGGAAAAAGGATTCAGATGCTGGCTTGTATTCCCTATTTATTGGTTTAATCTGGGAAGGAAATAAAAGGGTTTGGTAGACCAACTACTCACCACCTCACCCAAAATTGGTGTAAAACTCTATACATTAAAGTTGAAGAAGAAGCGATACATGTAACATTTTTTGCTGGTTTTGAATTAATCATGCTTAACTTTTACCTTTGGATGCTTAAGGATTCTTTTATATGTTTCTGACTATAGTCCAGGGGTCTTCCTTTATATGTAATCTGCCTATTCTATGTATCTGCATCTATAAAATGAGGATTACAACTGCCCCCATGATGTTGTTACAAGGCAATAACAGCTCTAAGATATAGTAAGCATTAAATACATTTCACAGTTAGGTTATTTTGTAATAGAGATTGTCAATACCAATGGTAACATGCAATAGGAACTAGATTCAGAGTTTATATATAGAGTCATTGCTTGGATCAAACTTCCTAGGACTCTGATACATCCTAGGGTCCTTAATATACACACTTAATATATGTGTATGCTCCTATTTCTAAGAACAGAGTCAGGTAATTCTTTGGATCAAATAAGTGAGAGAATTTCTGCATTAGTAAGATACAGAGGTAGGTAATTTAAAAACAAAAAGAGTGAACATCTACTGTGGTATATATTTACATGGAAAAAATCAGTTATAATTGTTTTTTATTATGTATAATATAAATTTTATTATATATCAAGTTTTTGATTTACTTGCAATATTTTCCAGCTTTCTCAATTTTTAAATAAAATTCTTCTGAAATTTAGCATGACACAAGAAAGCTGCAATTTGTTTGTTATAAATCACAGTAGTGAAGAAGGAAAATTTATTAAAATTTGGCAGAAGTATTGAGTCCAAAATTAATAAAATCTATAGTTAAATGTATGTGTTTATAAATAAATATTTTTATAGTTATGTTTAATAAAAATCTGTCAAAGTCTTATACATATTTAGTACTTGAGGTCATATATAATAAATGCTAATTATACTATTAGTATTGTAGCCAGTACCACTGTCTTTCTAGTAAATAGCTTATTACTCACAACAGCAGCTAAAGTAATAGGAATTTATATAGATCATAAATATATGTTTTATATTATTTCTTTTTATATAAAATACATAAACATAAGTACTTAAATGAAAATTTACATTACTATTTATTATTTTTAAAATTTATTTTATTTAAGGACTTAGTAAGGCCAAGATATCTTTTATCTGGTATTATATTTCAACATTTGTTGGAAATAAATTCCAAAATTATGGAAATAAAAAATAAAATGCCTAAAATAAGTTCCTAAACTTATGAATAAAAATGGAATAATACAGGAAAACATACAGTTTTGATGGTAATTATGACTAGTCTACTTCCTCTCATTCTGCATCCTATTCCCAATTACAGAATGCAGCTTAGCTCTGAGTATTCTACTCTGAAAGCAAAATAGCTAGAAAACATGTTTTGTACATTTTGTAAATAGATCCACTCTTTCTTTCTATTTTAGAAATAGATCCAATGAAGAGAAAGTACTATTGTTTATAGCAAATATTAACCTTCCTTCACCAGAACTTTTCTGTTGTTTATTCGGAATATATATCTGAGTAATAATATTTTTTTCATGTTATTTATAGGCCACAATGTCATCTCTTACTTTCTATTTTTAAATAATTCCAACCAATAATAATTCCAGCAATTTCATGCTGACTGTATTCTGAATTCCTATATGGTAAATATTGCACACTTATAATAATCTATTAATTGATATGTAAAAATTTTATCACAGCTTTATCTCCCACTGTTTTCCAATCCATTCCTCTAATCCAGGACTCTGAACATTATGTCAAAGTTGCTATTAGCCCCATTCTAACCTGAGTGCCAGCTCCAGTAAAAGAATCCATTGCTTATTTTCTTAATCACCTTGTATTCCCTTTGTATTGGTCATTGTATTTGCTTTCCCAAGTTTGATGACTCTTTACCTCTACTGCCTGCTTGACATTTTGCTTTTCAAGGTAACATTCATCACTTACTCTTACCAAGTCTATCTTGATGCTCAGTACAGATGTGGAGTCCTAAATCTCAGAACGTTGCTAATTCCTAGACTCTGCAATGTTGAACTTTGCTTTCTTGTCAGAGCATTGGCATCATCTTCTCTAGGTGTCCTTGTTATTGACTGTCACTTGAGGGGCCCTCCTTCCTAAATAACACAAATTTTCATCTACCTAGACTTCCTCATACCATCTTGGATTGGTTACATGCATATGTAACTATGTAGCTATTAAATATATAAGAAGCTGAGGAAAATTATGAGCAGAAATTATTAATTCTTTACAAGTTTTTATTACATGATCTGAGATCAATGCTTTAAAGATAAATTTTGATTTTCAGGGTAGAAGGGGTAAAAAATGTCTTTTGATTCAACCTTACTTTTTCCAAATGAAAATTTTTAAAATTGACCTAAAAAAATAACACGATTATGAAGGAAATATTTCAATGCAATTGCCATCTTTCATGTAAGAAACAGTTACTTAAAATGGAAATTCCATCTTTCTATCAGCTTTAGATAAATGCTGATTGCTTAATCTGCAAAGGCATTTAGATGGAATGCTCCAAGTTAATGAAACGATGGAGGTTGTTAGGTCATCTCAATTATTTATATTCAGATACAACTTGCAGCTTAGTACATCAAGGAATATTAATAGGTATGTAAAGTGAAGAAATACAGTGCCATTCTGTTATTCATGCCACATACTCCATGTCCTTTTACTATTCATTAAATCAATCATATACAAATGTAATGAATGTTGTGCTTATGACTTCATTATATACCCTGAAACATCTTTTGCAAATATTTCTGCCATATTTGACTATAATACAGACCCCCAAATATTTCTTCTGCGGTAAAGATAAGAATAAAAGTAGCAATTATGTGAATAAATATTGTGAAATGTTATACATTTTCAGCAGAATACCAAGAAGTTATGTAAAACCCCTGGTAAATATATATTTGTCCTTGCTGTCACAAAATAGCATGGAAAACAAGGAATTTTAACAAGAATTTGAAGGAAGACTTAGGAACTTGAACAATCAAAGAAACACCAGGGCTTCCCTGGTGGCGCAGTGGTTGAGAGCCCGCCTGCCGATGCAGGGGACGCGGGTTCGTGTCCCGGTCCGGGAAGATCCCACATGCCGCGGAGCGGCTGGGTCCGTGAGCCATGGCCGCTGAGCCTGAGCGTCCGGAGCCTGCGCTCCGCAACGGGAGAGGCCACAACAGTGAGAGGCCCGCGTACCACAAAAAAAAAAAAAAAAAAGAAAGAAACACCAAATTAAAAAGAAATCAAAAATTAAAGTTTGAATATGATTTTTGTACTGACAAAGATGTGAGATGTGATCAGTAAGACATTCACTGTCTTCTTGATTTTGTCAATTCCCTAACTTCTGTGAGGAAACAGAGGTACCGACTTCATTACCAAATCCTGAGTGTCTGGTATAAAATTCAGAGTAATGTGTACAACATACTCATGAGTAAAATTGATCAAAGAAAGGATAATTCATTCTTTTGTTACTTTTTATACTTTTGATGTTTTAGTGGCATATGAAATAAAACCACCTTCTTCAAAATGCCTTTACTGATTAAAAAATGGCAAGTTAGTTTGACTTCTGTCTGGCAAAGTCTTATTTTTATTCTCATTTCAACTGAATCAAATAAAATGGCTCCAGCTAATTAAGAAAGGCAGACAGCAGCTAAGGCACACTTGTAGTTCTAGCAGCAAATGACAGCCTTGCCTGGTCATACTTTATTTTTCTATGGTTCTATTTTCATTGACTTTTCTAAAGGTAAATCTTTGTACAATAGCAGAGTGATCACTGTGCCGCTTTAGTACATGAGCTAATTCCCTGCTGGGAATGTATATACTAGATGTTATCTTTTAATTTAAGTTCATCAAATGAGGAAAGAAATGATAAAGTTTATGGGCCATGGTCTGTTGTTATAAATAAATAATTGTTAGGAGGACACTGGAACTTAAACACTTAAAGATTCACCTCCCTGATAAACATTATCCCTTCTTTCGCAAAAGAGAATGGGAACTACTCCTCTAACTCACTAAACTTTCACTATTTAATCAAAAGCATTTCTAAGTTTTTGTCTTTTAAGGTATTTTTCTAACAAAGAATTGAGACTAGTCTAATTGTATTTGCTAAGTGATTAGATATCTTGATAATAAAATACAAGTAGGTAAATAAAAAAAGCTCCCCAGAATATATTTGGGAAAATGAGAAGGCCTAGTGATTAGAACACAGATGCAGCATGATTAAAATAAATTAACACACACATTTATTCAATCAGGCAGTCACTCCATCATGATGAGCCCCTACTTTGTTTGCATCAGGCACTGAACTAGGTCCCCAGCCTTCAAGAATAACAAAACCTGGTTCTTGCCGCAAAAGAGCTTATAATCTATTGAGAAAGGGGTGTGAAGACAGACAAAAGTCCCAGAGTTAAATTTTAACATGGAGTTATATATAAAGTGCCTAAATAAAAGGTGCACACATGTAAAATGTCTGGAGGACTCAGCAAATTCATGGGAAAGGTACATAAGTCCTGAAAATCATAGCACGTGTAGGAATATGTCAGACATTCAAACAGGGGTAAGCGGTTCAGACAATGGGAACATCCTGCGCTGAAATGAGGAGGTGCATCAGCACTGCTGACTCAGCCAGGGTGAGATGGTGAGATGGGTGGTTTAAAAGAGCAGGGAGCAGGCACATATGAGGCTGGAGAAGTAGCAGGAGCCAGATCATGGAAGGCCTTGCAGGCTTGACAAATGAGCTAAAATTTCACCTAGCCAATAACAAGGAGTCATCAGTATGTTCTGGTAAGCTCATGGTAGGAAAAAGGTAAGTGTAGGAGAGATGTTAGGAGTGGGAATTCAGTGAGGAGACTATTGCAACAGCCAGGGGAGAGACCATGGGGTCCTTAACCAAGGCATAGCTCTGGGGGTGGAAAGAAGAATGTAGTTCAGCAAGATATTGATACAGTAGATTTGACAGTGTTTGATGATCGTTGGATGGATATGAAGAGAGGAGAAAGGAAATGGAGAGAGCAGTAAGTCTCGAAGAGTTTAAATTTCCAAAAACGGTAATCTCCTTAAAGTAATTCGAATGAAAGAGCCAACCAACAGTCATTATTGATTTGTGTTGCAAATTTACATTGTCAAGGAATATATATGGTATTATATAACAACATAAGAAAAAGTGGTATTTGTAAAATACCAAATGGATTTCAGGTCCATTAGCATTAAGATGCATGACCTAATGGGAGCACTGGAAAGGAGTTCCAGGATACTGCTGAACTTAAAATGTAACTTGAGGTGTTTCTACTTGATTTCATTCTCTTGAATTGAGACTGTTGTAAACTCAATAAGTCAATAATAAATGTAACCATTGTCAAACGCTGATGGATTCAAAAAAGTGAATTCCCACCCTATAGTTAACGGTGCCTGGGGAAAGTAGATGTCTGGTCAGGGGATGGGGAGAAATGCCTTCTGATCACGCGGTAAAGGACAGTGATGATGTTCACTGAAGGGGGCTTCCCTACTCCCAGGGGCATGGAAATATGTGAATAATTAATAAAGAATGCACAGTAGGGAAAGGGTTTTATAATAAGGGCTCATGTCTAGGGAGGCATTTAGAGCACTACCTGGATGGCAGTGTGTGGGCATGGGGTAAAGTGGGAGAAAGGGGATATGAGTTAAAAACAAAACCCTTATGTGTGAAGGAAGAGGGTCAGACTTCCTTTCTTCCTTCCTTCTTAGTGAGATCAGGTTTGGAGGTATTGTGTGACTTGGTTCCCTGGCTGGGTTTTTATACCAAATGCAGATAAGAATTTTACTGAGCTACTAGCATTAATATCTTTAATATGATGTTTCCAGACCACAGAAGGAACTACAACTATGGCAGAAATGGTCTTGTATTCAGTAGTCATTTAGCAGATAAACACTTAGCCTAGGTGCTAACTCAACCAGGAACATTCTTATGAATCCAATTTGTTGTTTCTTTTTATAGCTTAAACATAAAGAAATAATGTGAAAATCTAAGCACTGTGATCTTACATAGTGACAAATGACTATGATACTGATAATAGGTCTTGCTCCAAGTATTAGGGACTTTGCTGATAGTCCCATTTCTTAATGGGACCATAGGGAGAAAAAAAGAACAAGGTTTATATAAACACTGAGATCTCATGAATTGACTAAAGGGAATGTTGCCAACTCTACAATGCCAGGCTATAATTCTTTTCTTTTCTAACTAGAATCCTCTTAACTTCCTTACTCCATTCATGGCGGAAATAGCTTATTAATTTCTTTTCCTAAACATTTAATAACTGGGAAAATGCTTACAATATAATCTTAAGTGGAAAAGAAAAAGAATACTCACACAAGGCATAAATATACCAACATTTTTAAACAGATCTCATACTGGTTTTATGTTAGAATAACCATGCACTATTTTATAATTAATAATTAATTTATATAAGAAAATATTTTATATATAATCTTTTATATCATTATATAATGTTATCTAATGAAATATTTTAAAAGATATTATCAGTTTTCCTTTTGGAAAATTGTAAAAAAGTCATCAATCTGCATCCATTTTAAAAGAAATCTTTATTTGAATGGCAAACTTTATGTCTACTTCTAAAATATTTTGTGTTCCATGCTCTATTTATAAATATAATAAAATAAATAGCTGGCACACATTTTTAGATAAGAACTATTCAAAAAGTGCTCATACATGGAAATTTAACTTCATTTCACAAATGAAGTCATTCATTTAAAAAATGTTCTCATGTAAGTCTTCTGGGTGGTTTTTATATTTTGCAGTAACTCAAATAAAGATATATAAATAAAGAGGCAATTATCCCTTATACTGTTTTTTTTTTTTTTCTTATTTAAGATCTATTTGAAAAGTATTCCATGACTATAACAAAGAGAAGAGTGTTGGCATTAAAAATTCTTCTGAAGGGCTTCCCTGGTGGCACAGTGGTTGAGAGTCTGCCTGCCGATGCAGGGGATACGGGTTCGTGCCCCGGTCTGGGAAGATCCCACATGCCGTGGAGCGGCTGGGCCCGTGAGCCATGGCCGCTGAGCCTGCGCGTCCGGAGCCTGTGCTCCGCAACGGGAGAGGCCACAACAGTGAGAGGCCCGCGTACCACACACACAAAAAAAATATTCTGAAGATTTCAAAATCTTACACAATGCCCAGAATTTTCAATAAATATGCTAATCATTTTTTCATCAGTGCATTTTTGTAATATCACTTATCCACTCCCACTTGTCAGTTCAGAAGAAGGGCAGGATTGAGGACTGGACTCATGGCTAGAAAGAAAAAACCTAAACCTGCATTCATCCTAACACCCTTTTTTTTTTTTTTTTTTTCTTTTTAGTGTGCATATACCTTTTATTGAGAAGAATATGTTTAGGAAAGCCAAGAAAAGAGTCCACACACTTGGTTGACTTTGAGGTCCTCATCTTGTCTAGTAGCTTGTGTGCTCCATAATTGTAAATACTGGGACTTGGAGTAATTATGTGGCTAATGGGGGAAGGTAAAAATAACTACTAAGAGTTCAAATTTGGATAACAGAAAGACTCAGGTTCAATTGAAAATTCGGACATTTACTGTGTGACATTGGAATGTTAGTTAACCACTTGAGGTCTTATATTTCTGTCTGTAAAATGGGAATAATAATGGTACCAGCTCAGTGAGTTGTTTTGAGGATTAAATGGAATGATGCATGCAAAGCATTTAGCATTAATGTAGACACATAGCTGGGGTTTTTTTGTTGTTGTTATTTTAGAAAATGAATTTTATTTATTTATAAAAATTATAAATTTTAATAAATTGCAGATTATTCTGTCCTAGTATACAAAAATATAACTGATTTTTAAGTGTTTTTTTTGTTTTGTTTTTTTACTTTATTTATTTATTTATTTTATTTTGGCAGTGTTGGGTCTTCGTTTCTGTGCGAGGGCTTTCTCTAGTTGCAGCAAGCGGGGGCCACTCTTCACTGCGGTGCATGGGCCTCTCACTATCGCAGCCTCGCTTGTTGCGGAGCACAGGCTCCAGACGCGCAGGCTCGGTAGTTGTGGCTCATGGGCCTAGTTGCTCCGCAGCATGTTGGATCCTCCCAGACCAGGGCTCAAACCCGTGTCTCCTGCACTGTCAGGCAGATTCTCAACCACTGAACCACCAGGGAAGCCCAATATAACTGATTTTTGTCTTTTTTGATCCATTTTATGAAGGTTAATTCTTTCTAAGAGCCCCTACCTTCCTAGATATGAAATTAATATATTTTCCTTTGTATTTATCTCTTTCAATAGTCTATTTAACTTACTAGAAGTTTCAAGGGATGATACAGGAATCATACAGAAATACACAGAGTACCCAAGTAAGTCTGGATAATTTTTGTGATTCTGATATATAAAAGGGCACACTAATCCTTGGATGTATCAGTGGAAGTCTTAGAGTATGAGAATATTAAGATTGCCATGATACCTATTGATTTACTTTTCCTAAAACCATTCAGTAATGGTTCTGAATAACAAATAACAATACCCATCTTGAAATTAAGGAAGGGTAAAGAGAGTTAGAAAGCATATATGGAAAAAATATATACATGATTAAAATAACAATTTAAAAGGAAGTATATATTTTAATTTTTAAAAATAACATTGTCTATTAGGTTCCCAGAGTTTGATTCACCATCTTCAAACTGGGAATGAAATATAATATTTGTAATTTATTCTTGGTTGTATTTTATTTTTAATCTGGATGTACTTCAGAAAATAAATCTTCATTTTAAAGTTATTTATGTATCCTCCCAATAAAGTTTCTCAAATATATCTTAAGGTAAAACTAAAATACTAGAAGTAGTCAATCATCTCTTTTTATGCACAGGAGTAAAATTCCCCTCATACTATTTCCTAAAGACAATAATGTGGATATAAGATATTTTCAAATTCTAGTAGGTTATTTTTCTCACTATAAGAAAATAATGTCTTTTTTTTTTTTCCTTTCCATAAGAAGGTTGGTGCCTAGAGGTTAACTATGATTTCTTCACAGTCTCTATGAAGACACTCAATTTGTATTACCAAATCTTCTTTTAAGGGAAGAAAAACACAAGCATTTCCCTTATTTTGCTACAACATTAAAAACATACTTTGAAGCCCCATTGAAGGAATTAATGGAAACATTACAATCATAATAGAAAAAGCTTTTCCACACATCAGGATAGAGGATGTTTCTGCTTATAAAGTTTCCATTTAGAATTACACTTTTTAATGACCTAGGAAATGTAAATATTGCCAAAGTGCTGAGCTATTTACTAAATTGTAGCAGTAACTTTGTCTATAGAAAATAGATTGAATGAGAATATATCAGACATTTATAATTTGTTAAATAGTACAGTATAAACTTACCTGGTCCTATAAGGTGGCCAGTAGCTACATTTGGCTACTGAGAACTTGAAATGTGACTAGTCTGAACTAATACCTGAAGTGTCAAATGCACACCAACTTTCAAAGACTTAACAGAAAAGACGAATGTAATATATTGCAGTCATAATTTTTACAGTGATTGTTTAAATGATGGCATTTTTGATACAATGGGTTAAATAAAATAAATTAATAATATTGAAATTTACCTTTTGGTGTGTGTTTCTTAACATAACTATTAGAAAATTTTAAATTATGTATGTACATTATATTAGATTTTCATTGGCAGAACTGGTATAAACAACTAAAGTTACATAAAATGTACCCTTCTTTTACAGTTTAAGCATTAGTCTAGGTTTAAAACCAAGACTTGAAAATAACAAGTGTGATTATTGGTGAATTCTGAACCTTAAAGAGTAAGCTCAAGGGAAATTTTAGTGTGATGTAAGTCACTTATATGACATCAGATATCAGAAACCAACATGATTAAGAGCAATCATATACTGGTAGTTAAGATCAGAAGGATAACTCTCAGGTTAATGTCTTCTTTTCAGTCTTTAATTTACCCTATATATAGCAGCAATTAATTTTAGAGAAATCCCCTACATTGTAGTTTTCTGACAATAGTTGTAATGCTTTTTGAGATACTTGGATAAAAGTTAAATTTGCCACACAAAATTGATTTAGAAAATTGTTAATAGAATTATTGGCAATAGTACTTCTGATCTCATGCCTTTAACATTAGTAACTAAACCGAAGTTTGGATCCAGAGGACTCAATAATGTATTCAATATTACTTAGAAACACACAAACTGATCTTTAAGTGGGTATTCATACCGTCATAAATCCATCCAGCAAACCTGAATCGGGTTTCGGAGGTGCCTGCAACCGTTCCATAGACCACTTTTCAATGATGGAGGAGACTTGTGTATTTTCTGTATTTAATATTCGGAACCCTGTCATGTTAACGCCACTGTATCGGTAGGGCTCTACATCAAGAGCAAAGAGGTCCTAAAAGACAAATTTCTTTGTGTTAGTATCAAGAGAGAATACTCATAGGCAAGTATAGTTGAAATAATCATGTATTCCTGCTTGCCTTAGGTTACTTAACACCACTGTGTCTCAAATGATGTTTAAACATCACAAATCACCAAGATTCAAATACACTATCCTCGCGTTTTGCCAATGCAAATATATACACACTCTACATAAACAAGTACATATATATATATTATTCCAGTTCCACCAGTGGAACAACAGGCTTTTCTACAACCTACCTTTAAGGTTTGCATAAACTTTCTTCTCTATGTTAGGGATAGCTTGCCCTTAAATTTTATGCATTACTTTCATATTTAACTGATTATAGGTGTTTTCCCATGTCTTGCTTCCTTGACTGGTTATTGCCATTTTTGTGTTTTTTGCTTTGCATTTATTCTTTTTTTTTTAAGAAACAGATCATGAAATATAGCTTCTAACTAATGAAAATTATATCAAAGCTGAGGAAAAAAGTTAACAAAACTGGCCTTATTGGTTACAAGAACTCTTGTAGTTCTTTTGTCTTATACCCTATCTAGCAACTCCCCAATAAGGAACACTTCAGATTTTGGTTGCCCTTTCTACTCTATATACAGTGAGTGCTCTGGATTTGCCCAGGAGATAGGAGGCCAAAGCTGTCAGAGCAGTCAGATGTCACTATGAGAACATGCAGCACGTGGGACTTTTGCCCCCATTGAGTTGGCATTAGCTATTCCTTAGATCTTACAGACAACATTGAGAACTACTGAGAGCCAAGGCAAGATCAATGCCATTGGTCCTGGGCACAGCTTGCTCATACAGCTGTACAGACTAGATTATAGAAGCAAAATTCAGTGAAAAGAAGCTGACGTTGGCCTGAGCTCTATTCTGTGCTGTGAAAAATATAAGGAACTTTTTAGGTTTTTAGTTTTCAACATTTGCAATCTAGCCAAGGAGATTATCTCTCTCTCTCTCTCTGGCTATATATATATTTACATACACACACACACACACACACACACACACACATACATATATATATATATATATATATAAAAATATAAAATGTAGTGCAATATATGTTAAGGGGCAAAAGAGTACAAGTGATAAGTGCAAAGAGTCAGAAGCAAGACAAATGATTTTCAATTTTTATGGTAAAGAACAACTTCACAGAGCAGATGGGATCTGAGCTGCCATTAAAGAACGGCCATGCTTTTGATAGGCAAAAGACAAAAGGAGACCAAAATGTCAGTAGAGACACAAAAATTAGAAAATATAAAGTCTACTCAGGAGACTGACCTAAATCAGTTTGGCTATAAAAGAATTCATGAAGGAGAACAGCAGCAAAAGAAAACAGGAAAGTTAGGTTAGACTCAAGCTGAAAAGGACCTTCAATTATAGGCTAGATGAGTCTTACATATACTAAACTATTTTTTTTCCATGTTTTTCCTTATTAAGAGATGCTTTCGATTTCCCTAAAATCTTATGATTATGGTAGAACTGAGTTTCAACAGCATTGAAATATAATTTGCTGATGAGTGAAGGCTTCTACTCACTCTCCACCAGCCCATCACTAAGTTTCTCACAGGTTGCAAAAAAGTTGCCTGGTGGGAAGTGATACCGATATACAGCAGAGTTAGCCTTAGTATTTACCAATAAAATACAACCTACTGTGTGAAGCATCTTCATTGAAGAAGAGTTGTTTTTACAAGAAGCTATTGTGATCAATTTAGATTTAAAATTTAGTAATTTAGACCAATTACTAAATTTTAGTAATTTAATCTGGTAACTTCAAGACTCCTAAAAGCAAGGACATCAATTGGAAAACTTTTGAGTTAACAAAGAGAGAGCATTGGTTAGACTGGTCATTGTGGGAAAGGAGAAGATGCATACTACAGACACCATGGAGAAGAACTCAGTGGCATTTTGTTGGGGATACAGGAGTTAGAGATAGTGGAAGTTCTGAAGGAAGAATCAGAAGATGAGTCACTTCGGAGGATAATACATTAAGGTTTAAATAATTTGAAATTATCTTAACGCCACAACGATTAGAAACGTTCTGCAATGCAGCGATATACAACAATTCAGGAATATTACAGATAGACATTTAGATCTCATTTGAACAAAGGTCATAATTGAAGCT